>NC_034594.1:62099511-62135289 GCF_900095145.1 Mus pahari
GAGAGAGAGAGAGAGAGAGAGAGAGAGAGAGAGAGAGAGAGAGTGTGAGTGTGTGTGTGGGTGGGTGTGTAGGTGTGTGGGTGTGTAACAATAGTATTCAATACATGGCTTTAGTGCTGAAACATAGCTTTGTTTTGATTACTTTTCTTCTTTCCTATGTTTCAAATATAAGTGCTGTTAAAACACTTTAAAATGGTGCTTTAGTTAGCAATGACTTCAAGCAGCAAAAGTCTGGTACACACGAATCTAACAGAATATTTGTACATCTACATAGAATAGAAGCATTAAGGATGGAAGGCACACTTCTGTCAATTAAAGCATCTGCAAGGGAAGACGATACATATATACATTCGCAATAGGCATGCAAGTCTGTCTGAAATGAGATTAAGTTCTATTGTTTCTTGAATGGGTCTTTCCCAGATAGTTGGACTTCTTATCTGAGTTTTTACATCTATTAGGGAAAATGCTTGACTGAATTCTACAAAGTGACAGTCTTAAAAATTTGTGAATTCAGAAAACATAAATATTCTAAGGGGGGGGGGCTGAAAAAGTAGGATAAGCCTTTGGCCATCTGAAAGCAAACATTTAGCCTGCACCATCACCACAGCAGGCTGATGCTTGCATATTGGAGACAGCGTGAACGAAATGGGCGAAGTCCTCTTTCTTCCTGAGAAAAGCATCCCTTCTCCTCTACCACAGAGTAAGCCAGAGCCAAGAGCTCCTGGAAGCTTCTGGTGTCACCTAGGCTTTTCAGGCTATCTCCACAGGAGGGATGACCAGCCCTAGGAACACCACCCTGTCCAACAGAAGTTAACACCTGCTTTCCAAATAGGAAGGCTGTGTTCAGCTATAACTAAAAATGTAACACATGCCATATATTTTCCTTGAATAGTGGCTATGACCACAACTATACCTGAAAGACAAAAGAAAAGAAAACTATAGGTTGAGCCCAGCGTGGAGCATATCTTTAGATGCACAAGGTTCTCTGTTCAAGCCCAGCCTTCCTCCAAACAAAAGAAACTCTGATAAAGCTGTCCTTTAGTGTATCTATATGTATTACAGATTGCATATACAAAATGATGTATGATATACTGATGGTCATACTGCCCTTAACTTAAAAAAAAACATAAACATATCACCTGATTCCTTTCTAAACAGTCTGAGAATATAACCAGAGACACAGATTTTGATCTTTCTCATCCACAGAGCCTTGTTGTTTTAGACGTCGGCAAACATTTCCACATTTGGCATTCAACTAGGCCCTAATCTTACAAGTCAGGTGTCTGTTGCTCACAGCAGAAGCAATGCTCTGAGACTGGGCACCTTTTCTAACTGGACACTATGGGTTGGGTAGAGATGGTCGGCAAACCCAGAAAATTTAGAATTCCAGCAGAAAACCCATCAATGGCAGTGATGGCTGTACACATGGACACTGCTCTAGACTAATTAATAATCTTAGTCAAGCCAGACTATTTAAACATCGGGGGTGCTCTGAGAGCCTTGAAGGCCTAACTCTGGCAACACCAACTGATCCAGGCCCCAGATAATCTTCTACCATCTTACCATTGACACACATGACAGCACTACATAGCGAGCTAGTGAGACTGGGGTGATTGGTTATGCTGCTATACCATAGCCATAGGTGACAAATACCAGTTCTCACCATGTACTATCTATCTGTCATCTGAACATATCTCTCTTCAAAGAAGAGCAATCTATATGACTAAGTGATCTGTCTTTAGGAAATGCAAAATCTAGCAAGCACATCAATAAAGCCTCAATATAATGTAGCATAAATGAGTCTCCTTTAAAAAAAAAAAGAAAGAAAGAAAAGCAATTCCTCTATGATTACAGCCCAGAACAAAATTCATCTTTTTGCCTGATGTGCCTTTTTGCCTCTTCCCAATACCTCCAGCAAGCAGGCTGGGGATTGAGAGGTTCACGTATTTCTTGCTAAACTCAATTTCTAGTTTGACAAATTGTCATGCCAATATGATTAAAATAATTTTATCTCAATAACCTTAATGGCCTATACTCTGATATACTCTAATATTAGAGACTGATTTTTCTGATATTTCATTCCCAATGGTAAAGAAAAGAGATGAAGAATTACCTGGTCCTTGTATGGCCTGAGGAGACAAATTTATTTATTTTAAGATGGAATTATCAACTTTATTTCTAACAGCATTTTTCTAAGTTTTCTTCCAAGTAAAAAAACAATATACAGAGCTTTATCATAACACAGAGAAATTATTTCTGTTGACCTTGAGCTGAATGCTGCTCTGGCAACCCCAGGAACAGACAAAACCCTTCAGCCCAGCATAAAGCAAAAGTTAATAAAAGCATTCATTTTTCATCTTTGGCTCTGTCCAGCCTGCCTCCTCTCTGTGAACAAGCCTTTGTCTTTTTGCTTCATTGAATTACAGGTGCACAATAAAAACAGCATTCAATCATAGGAAGGAAATGCCCTGCGCTGGGGCAGCTACAATTATCTAGGGAAAAAAAGCCAATCTTGCAAGTAAAATACCTAAAGATTGTATTAGAAATATCACTAGGGAATTGGAATCTAGCTAAAATGATATTGTAGATTCTACTGACTAGTACATCTTTCCCCCTCCTCCCCCTCCTCCCCCTCCTCCTCCTCTCCTTCCTTCTTCTCCTCCTCTCCTCCTCCCTTCTTCCCTCCCTTCCCCCCTCCTTCTCCCCTTCCCTTTCCCCTCCCTTCTTCTATCCCCCCCCAGGTTGTTTTAATTTTCCAGAGAGATAATGAAAAGGTATTTGTGCTCACACACATAGGAAATTTCTTTCAAGTATGACAGTCCAGAGAAGGCACTGACTTTTCTACCTCCACTCACTAAATGCCAGAGAGGAGCACAGATTTAAGATCACTATGCAATTAGCCACAGAAATGGGACAAAGGTTTCTTGCTGAACCATATGTTTACCAAAGAATTAAAGGGCAATTAGCAATGCAAAGTTCTTTCTTGCTCAGAGTTAAAGTACAGTTAGCAAGGTCAACTGTGCTGAGGTGGGTGGCTGAGGATCCCTTGGTAGAGGAGTGACCAGAATATATCCAACTCCCAGGGATTGTAAAGAGCTGAATTCCAGAGAACTAAATCCCATTTGTATTTTGCATGGCATTATATCGGGAGAATGAATATAATGAAATATTGTTGGAAATCAGCTTGGAACATCAGGGGAAAAAAAAAGCATAATCTGTTTACTGAATAGTTTTCATAAGCTCTGTTTCTTTAATGGAAAATGCCACCTTCTCACAAGGAAAGACGAGGTCACATCAGCAATTCTCCAATGGTGTCTCTTCTGCTGTGCAGGGAGCTTGGCAACAGCAATCTATTTCCCAGCAGAGGCACCCTACAGGTCGAATTACTGGTTACAGCTCAGGTAAGTGCCAACATGAAGAAGGTGATTTTCTCCCACTAAATGGACCTTCCCAAGATCAGGCTGCTTGTATTGTGAAGATGCCCATATGACAGGCACTTTACACATGACTCCCCAGGTGGTTCTCCCAAATTTCGTGCTATGACTCTTTGCCAACTGCTTGCTTTTGTTGGCCTTTTCTGTCCTGGAACTTCCATGGATACTGGATGAGGATGCAAGGCTGATGGAGAGGCCTGAACTGCATTCAGTAAGTTACTCACATGGGGAGATAAAGCTGAAGAATAAAAGGAGGGGAGACAGAGATGGACATGATGTTCATTTTTCCTGTCAGTGGTTATTATATTGTGTTCCTAAGATCCATTCATTGACCAAGAAGTTTGTCTGCAAAAACAAAACCTCCATACGCACAGCTTATAATCGGAAAGCCTTAGAAGTCCATGAAGAGCAACAAATGGGGATGGAGGTCATGCAAGCACTTCGAAAGGGACAGATTGACCCATTTTCCCGAGTACTTTCTATAAGATAAGATGCAAAAAGAAGTGGCAATGAAAGGGGCAAGATAGGAGAAGAATTAGAGGCAATAGTGGCTTAATTGCATCTGAAAATATTATATCTTAGTATTAATATTAAATAAAATATCTTTAAAGATACAATAGGAGAAATTGATGAGAAATCAGGAAGTGAATACAGGGCTGCCTAATCAGCTAGCCCAGTGACCATGCCTTCACTGTACATGGAGATTCCAGCAGGTATCATTTGGGAAACCAACTATAAAAATCTATTGAGTAACTTTTTCTGTCTCTTCATTACATTCTTCCAAAGTGAATGTGAACTTCTCTTCATTGAATACATATTGGCTGAGCATATATGCCATAGAGCAACATTATCATAGGCATAAGAATCTAACAGGTTTCGTAGTTCACTTGGAGTGATCACATGGCAAAAGTATCATATACAGCAAATGTGTCAGGTCCAGTGTTGCAGTTTCGGATACCACGAACTCAGAGAGGCAAGGCTCGGGGTCAGGGTAACATCCACTTGGAAAAGATTCAAGACTGAGGCCCGAAGAAGGCCTCAAGGTTTAGGAGGAAATGCTGAGGCTGGAGAAGAAATGAGTGTCTTAGTGATAGATAGAACTGTGTGATGTATCCAAACCCCACTGCTAAAACCACTGCAGAGCTTCTGGTCTGCACATAGCATGCTCTCTAACTGAAGAGGGATCTTTTTATTAAAACAACTGGAGGCGCTGAAGCAGACATTAGACGTGGCTGCCACAGGTGTGAAAGAGGACCATGTTCCCAACTGATGAGACAAGAAGCCACCCTGATCCCATCCCACCATGGGTAGATAATCACATGGGGGAATGACAAAACTAGATCAGATGTCCTCTAGAATACTTAGCACTTGACTGAGGGAGTGGATGGTAACTCTCAGCAAAAGGGGGACAAATGAGAATGACAAATTGAATTATGGAGAAGCTGAGTTCCTGTGTCCTCTAGGCAATCTACAGCACCAGTGACTATCCTGGGCTATATGTACAATATAGCTTTCAAGGAACTTTCCTTAAAAGAAGAGTTGAACTTTCTTTCCACTTCATAATGTGAACAATTCTCAAGATTACTTCTGTCAATTTAAATTCTTCAATTTTTGACAAAGTTGTTACATTGTGAAGGTACCAGGATGGGAACTTTGTTGCATGTGAGGAGTCACATACTAACTGCCAATGGCTTAAAATGATTTAGAACATGGTTTATTCTCTTTGCATACAGCAATTTTGGGAGGTCGTGGCATGTGACCATACTGGAATCTTCTAAATGAAGACCTTGGAGGAAAAACATAATTAAAGAGCAATAAAATCTATTCTCCTTATATGCTAATGCCAAAGTGAGCCCATATAATGTGGACTTTATAAAGTGCCTAATGGAAAACGTGCTAGAGTCCTGAAAGGGTATGGCCATTCCTTGTCTCGAACAGATGGTGACTGTGAAAACTGCGACATTTAATGAGACTACAGTAGCCTTGTGAGACAGCCAGGCTCAAGAGAGTGATAACTAGGTACTAGCCATTGGCCCCATATTGATAATTTGATTTTCAGCGCAACAGCTTCTAAAGATGAGAACGGTCTCTGGGAGTTTAGCAAGAAAGACCTTGGCTGGGGGACCACGTCTCAAGATTGTCTGACTTCACTTTTAACTTAACTACTCATTTGTATACCCACTAGGGACACTTCTTTGGATCAAAAGCAAGAATTGAGGATTCTAAAGTTGTCTTTCTATGACAAACAGGGTTGGATCTAGCCCAATTCTTATTCAGGGTAGGAAACGCCAACAGTATTGAACAATGCTGGTGTCTACTCTTTCTTCTGTGATCAGATTTTTGTATGAAAATATGATAAAAAGTAGAGCCTGTTGGGTGTCTGGGAAATGGAAAAAAAAATCAAACTTCAGACAGAATATTAATAATAGTGCATCACATCTCCTTAAATCTTTGTTTTATCCCCCACATGCAAGTAAAGAAAGCATACAAATGCAGAAATGTATGCACACAATTTTTGAATGAAAAGAATGTTAGGGCTGAATAATCAGAAACTGAGTTGGGAGAATGCGAGCCACATGCCGGATGCTTCTTAGGCCACCACCTTCCATTGTACCTGCTATCTTCCTCTTAACCTAACCCTGAGCATACCATGCCAGATCTCTCTCATAACCACACAGCAGCATACAGAGACCTGATGGCTGGAGGCCTCCGTTGCACATAGAACTTGTTGTGTGTACAGATTTCTTTTTTCAAAGCTGAGATACACCATGTGTAAAGAAATCATGTATTTTAATTATACTTGTAACACAAGTCAAGTCCCCTGATTCATGATCTTACTGCCTCTAATACCATTGCAGTTGAGAGAAAACCAATGCTGTAAGCCACACGATTAATTGATGACAAAAGCCAAGGAACTAAACAGAACCAGGAGCTGGCATCTGATGGAACCCAGGACTCTATATATTTAACTATTGGTCAATGCCTAACTGAGGCTGTTCTAGGTGGTGAAATTACAAAAATAAACAAACAACAGTTTCTGCCTTCAAAGGTGGCGTACACGAATTGAGGATTACAGTACAACTTGCCCAGAGACATACAGAAAGAATTTGGTGTGATTGAACAAGGTCAAACAAAGCTGGTCAGAATAGCTACATCTGCAAGATGCTCACGGGGTGGTCAAGAACTTAAAGCCATGCTCATACTTTTATACATGAAATTAGCCAGAAACATTACAAAATAACAGTGGCTTGAGTAACCCCACTGAAATTGTAGGAACCAAGACCCGCTTCACTAAACTGCAGCATTTTACTAAGCATGGTTCTATTAGCAGTGTACGTGAATACCCTGACTCCCTGGCTTCTCAGACACAGATATCTGAAAGAGAAGAAGTTTACAGTCAGAGGAGATAACACAGTAGCCAAGCCTAAGAATCCTTTCTAAGTGCCATCCTGTTACCCTTCTCCATTCAGCCACCAAATGCTAGAAGTTTCAGCAAGCCATTGGGAACATTATTAGTAATATCAAGTACGGTTTGGTCTCTCCATTAGTATTAGACTCATTAAGACCCTCAAATGTCTCTATTGGCTTCCTTCTAGCTCTATATGATCTGATTATGCTCAGCTTACTAAGTATATGCAGTGCTGACCTTTAAATATCTCTTTCCTCGATTTAAGGTTGGTACAGGGATGATGAGCATATGGAAGACCTGCATTGATTTTTAACTGGGTGTCAGGTGACAGATGATGGTAAGACAGGAGAATAAGAAGTGCATACATTGTACTAGGTTGTTCATGTGCAGAAAGGAGGCAACTGGTCCTCTCTGTAACCTTCATTCCTCCCTCAGCTTCAATGCTGGTCCTCAACACTCCACATCTAGTAGACCTCTCACCTCCTTCAACATCCCTCACCCTTCCCATTTCTTGTCCCTCATCTAGTAAGAATGATTTACAGTGTCTCCCCACCTATGGAAGCATTACTCACCAGAAAGGTAAAAGATGCCTCCCTTAATATCCATCCACCTATACCCATCTCCTCTCCAGGCTGCTGCCACACCTGGAAAGGCATACAGGATCCCCCTACCCCCGTCCACCTTGCATGGACTAGGTTACATCTCACCTTCTTGGCCATTAATGATGGCATTCCATTTGCTGAAGTGGCTTTGCTTATCCTATGTAAGAGAGTCTCCCTATCCAGACTTCTGAAAAAAGTCACTTCCAAAGCCTGCCACTAAATCCTTAGCAGGTTTTAGTTCTCTGTGCCATGTTAGCCCTGGGTTCCACTGTCCACTGCACTGAGCACACCTTAGGGACAGTCACTGACTAGGTTTTTCTCCCACATCTTACTGAAAGCCTCTAGACACCTTTGTCAGCTGTGAAGCCACCCACCATAATGACTGCCACGTGACTGGTGTTAACGGAGCCAGAACAGATCTGGCAGGAAGGGAGCTCAGAGTGTGCCTCTGTGCCACCTGAGGCAATCAAAAGACATAGCTAGGTGTCAGAAACTAGGTAGCTTCACCACTTGTCTTTGATGTTTGACGTGTGACATTTCTCTCCACCCCTCTTCTGCGTTGGCCATGAGTGCATGAGGCCACCAAACCAAAACGTTTTACAGAATTACATTCCCCAGTCTCAAAGATCTCCTAGCCAGACAAAACCAGTTGGGCCTCAACTCAACCCAAATCTTGATTTGAAAGCATAAGCAAAACTTAGGTGGAATTAACTTTTAAAAATGCCTGTACTAAACACGGAGGAACTTAAACTGGACCAGTCAGACATCTCTAACCTATACACATCTATCTGCTAGAGTCGGCCAGCTAAAACAAGAGCAGGATCTCATAGCCACCTATGTTGGCTCTGCCCTGCCTCTGGATTCTCCCCCCCCCCCAAAAAAAAGTGCCTTTGTGCCTCCTGAGGAATCAGGAACTATTTCTGACTTGGGGCTCTCTCACTCAGAAACAATTAGAAGCTCAAGTAACCTCTTGAAATAGTCATATAGTACCTCAGTTTACCTTTATAACAAGTGACAGATCATCTCTAACCCAAGCTTAGTTTCCTTTGGAAGACGAGAACTTAGTATGGAACTTGTCAGACAATTAAAATAAGGTGTCCTGCCCCCTTCCAGTGTGATATTTTATCATCTATAAGTATTTGGGTATGATGAATTTTATGGTTTTTCCTCCTTTTTTGGAAAACTTTGGAAACAAGGTCTTGAAACAGGCCTGAGATCAAAAGCATATCTGGATCTAAACAATAGGTTATGACCTTTATTCTCATGTCATGAGATACTGAAGAGGTGGCATCACTAATACCCTGTGGTTACAGGAACATAGTTTGTAAAGGGAATGTCTGGCAGAGGGCAGACTTACAATCAGAGCCTTCCAGACACTGCCTATTTTCATGCCCACATGAACCCTGTAGGTTAAGACTAAGTCTTTACTTGTTGAAGAAAGACATATCTGGAGAGGCTAAATAAGGAAGTAATGCATAGAGGGCCTACTGTTTTCAGTAATGACTGGTAATTGAACCATGAACCAACCCCCTTAGCCCTAAACTGAAGCATTTTCTTTGTTCGTAAGAAGCTTGAGAGCTCTTCAGATAGCCTGCTGTCTTCTAACCTTTCTTAAAATACTCAGTCTGACCTTCAACTTGTACAAAGTTTTTAAAATGTTAATCCCTATACAGTGATATCCTGACTTTAATGTGAGAATGTATTTAAGGTGTGACAGAAAAGGAAGTTGGGCCAAGCAGAGAAATTAAAATTTTTCTCCCATATCCCATCTTCCTAAAAACAAAACATTACCAGGAAGATTTATAATAAATGTAACTGAACCATTTTTTTCTAATCTTAGCAAAAGAGAAACAAGCTTTCGGGTCAATTTGAACTTGGGTAGTGAGGCAGAAAGCTGCAGGCATAATGGAAGAATTGGTCATCAGTGGTCATCACTGTGATGTAGATGGCCAAGGACTGGTTACAGTTCTAGAAATTACTATTGATAAGGCCTAAAGCATCTGTAAGTTAAAGTTTTATCCATTGGGGGTCAGATGAATTAATTACTTCTGAGCTTAACTTGGAAGAGTCACAATCTCAACTACCACATTGCCTCTTACTACCTTCTGATCCTCTATGCAACAGAGTTAAGTGACTCTACATTACACCTGCTTTAGATGATGGCATCGCCTCATGTGAAGGCGATGTCATAGGCGCAGCCTGTTGAGCACTTGTGAGGTATCACACCCTCTGCTAAGGATTCTATGCAGTACATCATAACTAATCACATAAGCTAGATACGGATATTATCTCATTTAGTGATGAAGGAGCAAGACAGATAGAGTCCAGTTGACCTTCCTATGCATTTTCTAGATAAAGAATGTTTGGTTTTAGCTTTACCATCTTCCTATACATAAACTCGCAGGCATGTGAGGTTCTATTTGAAGCCACTAAACCTCAGGAGGAAATTGTAACTGCAAGATTAAAACAGGATGTCTGGAAAATAAGAGTCTATTGAAGAAGAGAAAACTCTGCAGCATCTCCTAGCTTATAATCATAACCAACTAAGTGAACCTGTGAGATAAGGAGATGGGGAAAGATAGAAAACAGCCCATTGTGTCTACCCTGACTCCTCCCAAATAAAAGTCTCTGCTCAATTTTGAAACATCTCTTCACACGGAGTAGAAATATTTTTCACATCATCCTTCTAAAAGTAATTTAAGGTCTGTCACTGCCATAATACTGATATTTTCTTATTTGACACTCCCAAAAGGCCCAATATCACTCTTCCTGATTTTAGACACCCAGGGGATCATATATCAATTCACCCAAATAATGAATGAATCCTCTTCTTGTCAACAGGACCTACATTTTCAAAACATAATGGAGTGTGTGCATCCTATTAGAAATCCAATAACACAACTCTTCAGTGCATTATGAACAAGATGTCTTTCTAAAAATTTTTAGAGTTTCATAAACAATATGAAATTAATAAAGCCAAGAGAACAAAAATTCTGTATATCTTTAATTGCTATAGGAGTCTTATTTTTAAAAAACTTGACATTTTTACCACTCTAATTTCAATGTTCAGATGTCTGTTAACTCTATAAAGCTATGAATAGTTTCTGCAAACCCAGTGAAAGAAGTTAGCTGCACTGGCAATCTTGACTATAGTTTTTCATCATGGGTGATGATAATTCTGAGGTACCTTAGAACTGGATCCTTAGATTTCCATTAAAAAGTGTGTTGTGTCTACTTCCCATTTTTAGCCCATCTCCTAAACGATTTTAGGGCTACCCTTTTAGAGGAAGGAACTGTCAGCGCAGGAGCAAGGGTGCATTAAGGAAAAACTTCTGGTCAAGAAAATTGAATGTCTGGCCTGAGCAAAGACCTAGCATTCTGGTGAACATGTTGTTCAACTGGCCAGGGACTACCCAAGGAAGGTGAGTTCACCTCAATCCTTGATAAAGAGATAGGAGGAAATAACAGCCCTTCAGTGTAATAATATACATTTGTTTCTCAGAATTACAGCTTAATAAACCTGAGATTTTTCTTTTAAACTCCAGTTAAAATTGTCCTAGAGCTTTAAAAAAAATAAATGAAAGGAAGTATTCTTACAGATTTAGCAGTTTTGTGTCTACTATTTTCAAAGCCAAGATACTCATCAAACTTGAGGCATGCTTCACACATAACTGTTAACAGCTAGGCGGAGGTTTAATCAGGAGAGAAGGCTCGTAATCAAGTGCAAAAGATCTTCTGGGGTGCAAGAAGCTTTTGCATAGTGTGATAGGGTACAATCAGGAATTGAAGCTTATAACATCTCTCCATTTTCTGTATCCTATAGACAGATCGACTCAGCAAGGTGCTTAAACTGAATTGCAGGGTCTAAAACACAGTTATCATTACAAACTGGGTAATTGCTGCCATCTTTAAACTACAGTTCAGGCAAAGAGCTACAGATCATGACTTTAAAAGGACAATTTATTGCCAAACCTAAGCTTTGTTAAAAGGCAGAGGATTCCGTTGTGGCCCACATATCTTGCTAGCGATATCTGGAATAGACAACTCTCTCACACATCAGTACTCTCCAGTCCTTAGGAAAGCTAACGTGCCCACCCAGAGGTAAGAAAGTATGTGTGCTGTCCTAACATAAATGTGCAAAGTAGACATTACCAAGTCCAACACAGCTCAAATCACCTTTTCACAATGTCAGCATGCATTCATTATTAATATACAAATAACCTTTGGATTTAATCAAACAAGGAACAAAAGCAAATCAACTGAGTTGATAAATATTTGTCATATGAGATAATTTTTTAAGAAGGTAGACTGTTTCAGAATATTTTAAAGTCATTGACATTTGGGAATATATCTGAGGGGAAGAAAAAAACTTTTAACCCAAATAAAGCTTACTTTCTTAGGTGCTAGAAAATGATCCACAGAAATTGAATATGCACAAATATATATAAACGATATCATCCCATCCTATGGTGAGAAATTCGTGCATGCTCTCCAATCCCAGGGCCATACTTCACACCCCAGAACATTTTATCATTTATATTAAATAGAGAGGCTGTTAAATCTCCTTTGAAACAGAAATGATTAAAGCATGAATCCACAGCTTGCAGACTGACAAACTGTCAGATTTACAGCTAGGTTTTACAAAGCCTGTAAAACAGCAAGTCGGATGGTAAAAGCTGCATTTAACGATGGCACAAGAATATTCCAGAGTGCTACAATCTGTTTGGGTAATGATGTTTAAGATATCTGATTAGGTTTTCTCAAACAGACCCATGTCTGAAAATGTGGAGGGAAACACACCTCAAAGGGAGGGATATTTCTTAGAAGAAAAATGATAAAGACTGTTACAAGAGAGGGTTAAATTAAAGATGTATAGAAATTGAGTTAAAAGAAGAAAAAGAGAGAGGAAGAGAATAAGAATAAGAAATGAATCCAAGAAATCCAAACTTCCTGGGAGCCTTTAATAATATTTTAGAAATGCATTCTGGCTCACTGGTAAAAATCTAATGTACATTTATGGAACAAAATACTTAAGAGATGTCAACGATTTTTTTTCTTCACTAACTGTCATCTCATGATTCGCCATAAATTCTTCAGATAGATATGCTTATCCAGACCCAAGTGTGGAAAGACATTCACCTGTTGTTAACAAGCTGGGATAGAAACGGAGAAAAAAAAACGTGTGGCATCTCATTTTCCTTTAAATAATCAAAAACCTGTTAGTAGATGCCAAAATATACACTTCGAGTTCAGTCTTTCAAGTTTATCGATGGAAAGGCTTTAAAAATAATAGGATGGACTAGTTCAAACATCAATATATTTTTCTGCCAGTTCAGCTAAGTGTGTAGAATTTGTAATTGTGTAAGATATATGCACTGTGGTAGTTATCTATATTGGTATCTTAGTAAATATGTCACTATGGTTTTTCATTACTTTCACATTTTTCACCAAAGCTTTGAGCCATCTGTCATACTTGCCATCTATCAGTGAGCATGGGCCGATCATTTACAGAGAACTCCACCATCTTAAATGTTTGAATTTTGAGGTTTAATCCCATAAATCCAAGCAAGTTCTAAAAGGTAACTAAAATCCTGCTATATGGATAATAGTCACAGAAATATGCAATAGGCAAAGAGGGACACCTGCTGTATAAAGAACACATTCAGAAAAACAACCACCACGGGGCACTTGCTGCACATTTCACTAGTCTCTGCCACTCAGTGCCACTCACAGAAAACCAGCTCAGCTCCTACGTTCTTTTCCCCTGAGAAGGGATCAGGCACTGTACTCGCCTCTGCCCTCCTGGCCCATCCCCACTGTGAACTCAGACTCTCTCCCTGGTGGATGGGTGGGATTTACACATCTACCTTCTCTATCTTCCTTTTCCTAATCTACTTCCAGAAGCTTTAGGATGCACTGGCTGCTTCTGATGCAACATTTCACAGCAATGAAGGTAATTCTTCAGATTACCTACTATTCAATATCAGGAGGGGTGAATTACATAGATGGCTCTTGTGATGTCAGTCAGACCTTCTGAATCAGTTTGTTTGTAGAATACAGTAGCCCATGTTTTTAAAAAAGATGAGCCCTGAGTAGACCTTTGAGCATGTTGCTCTCTTTCTCCAATACTCAACACCTTCTTAACTGCCTAGGAGTAACTTCTGTTCTGAAAACCCCCAACTTTCTCCCCACCCCCCAATCTCCAGTAACTTCCCCAATGTTGATTCCAAGCCTTTGTTCCTCATTTCCTCACGCCTTTCTCTCCTGAGGTCTCTAGGACTCTGGCTTTCATGGATGGTAGGTACCACCACGTTTTCCCATCTCCAGGATTGCATTTTCTGGCTGCACTTTTGCTGTCTGCTTAACCTGGCATTGCATGTATTCTCGAAAGTAATTCATTCCCTTGTGACTTGGAAGATCTTCCCAGTGCCCAGCTCACAAATGTGTGTATTCCACTCTTCTCTCATACGCCATAGACATGGATCCTAAAGGTTATATCGGATATTTTTTGTTCCCTACTACTATGCCCAAATTATGTTGTAATCCTGTGGAGGTTATTTTGATGTGTCAAGTTTTCTGAACAAAACAAACAAACAGAACAAAGTCTTTTCCCCACCTGTGACAGGGTTCATCTGTATAATTCTTGCTGTCTTAGAACTCATGGTAGACTAGGGTGGCCTCAAACTTACAGAGATCTGACTGCCCCCAGAGTGCTGGGATCAAAAGTGTGTGCCACCACTGCAGGTCAGAAATAGGTCTTTTAAGTGTTCTATATTTAGATGGCTGCTGGGAGAAAGAGTCCGTTTTCTTTAAGGACATATTCTCTGAGATCTACCTATGCTCCAGTAACTGGCCTCACACACAGACACTTACTAGCAGCATTAACTGAACTAGCTGGGTCAGAAGGGGGCAGAGACAGAAACAGAAAGACAGAGTCAGAGAGAACGCATTAAAACCAGGAGGGAATAGAGGTAGCCTGTGAAACACAAAGGTATAATCTTGAGAAGGAAAAAATAGATAGCAATTTCCAAGAGTTTTCATTCTTATTGCATAAGAGAAAATATTGTAATTTTGAACCTGTATATTCCAGTAGTCTTATTTTTTTTCAGAAAGTTAAAACTTTTAAAAAATTCATCCTATTGGCTGGTTAGCAGATTGTGTACTGCTCCCAGATTATATATATATTTTTTAATACAAAGTCTCACTCTGTAACCCTGCCTGCCCAGAATTCAGTATGTAGACCAGACTCACATTGAACTCACCGAGCTCTGCTAACCCTTCCCTCCTACTCTTAGGATTAAAGATGTGTGTTTCAATGCCCAGTGATTATAATGAATTTTTCTTCTTCTTCAATATCATTATAGAGAGGAAGAGTTGATTTTCAGAGAATAATCAGGAAAATTGAAAAAATTATGAAGTGTAGTTAAATATTTTATAACATTTGTTTAAACAAAACAAGCCATGTTAACTTTCCATGGCAACTTGTTTAAGAATACCAGTTTAAATTTAAAAAAATAAATAAACTGAAAATATTTTTTAACGTTTTTCGTTTGAGAATTTCACACATGTAAATAATGTGTTTTGATTATTCACAATATTACCTTCTAATTTCGTTGCTTTCTTTTTCTTCTGAGTTCAGTTAGTGTTGCCAGTATGTGCCTGGATGTGAAGCTACCTGCTGTACCATAGGTAACCTCTCAGGGATAGAATCCTTAAAGAAACCCCCCTTCCTCCTCCTGGGCAGCCATGTACATTTAGGCTATTTAAAAGACTTCGTTCCATTTGTTCTTCAAGTCATTGTACACCCAAACCTAGATTGAATTTATAAATCACATCCTGAAATGAACATAAACCTAAATGAATAGGTGAGAAGGTTACCTCTGATTTATAGTATAATCCCAGAAAAGCCTCTTTGAGACATATCGTATCCTCACACTTGCTTTATACAAATTACTCACTCGGTGACTCTATCTCTAGCGAGTAAAACTCTTCCCAAGAAGCAAAGGCATTTCCCCAATAAAAACAAATGCCTCTATTAAATAATGTTTTAACTTTACAGTTTCCCCAAGGAACAAGAAAAGAGGCAGCTCTGAATAGATCTAAAAAAAAAAAAAAAAAAAAAAAAAAAACAAAAGACTAAGTGGCTTCTCTTTCCTTCTGTGTTCTCCATCTTTTGATCTTTCTTAGACTTTGTTGGTTTCTTTGGTTCATTTCTCCAGTGTTTCTCTCAGGTATGGTCCCTTATTGAGTCTGATGCTAGGGACAAGACAGACAAGGTTAAGTAATGCTTGTTTCTATCCTTCTAAGATGAGATGTTCACTATCTTGCATCATTCCACTTGAGAAGATAAATTAAATCATGACGAGAAATACAATGAGACAAATTTTATAAGCTTTTAAATAATCAATAGACCCCAAGTTAAAAGAATATAACCTTGGGCCCAGTGGTTAGATCTATTCAGTATTTATTGTACTGTACTGAACTATAGGGGTGGTGCCATGGGTAAGGCACACACAATCATGAATATTTCAGAGTAAGTTTGAAGCTATAGGATGCAAGAAAGGAAAGGGTTGGGTAAGGATCCTTGACATGGAAGCTTCAAGGTAGACCCAGGGAGATGTCTTAGGATTGTGTTGGCCAGAGAGAAAGAGGTAGCCATGCAGCCCTTCAACAGAGAAGCCACAGCACAGAATCTTTTCTTCCTACCCTTGCTCCAGGCTCACATACATGACCTAGGAACAACCGGGAGCTTATGTTTCCACCATTCCCCTGGCCAGAAGCAGACTTGGGCAAATTCTCAGCTTCTATGTAAAAAAAAAAAAACAAATAAAGCAAGGTTCATGTCTTATCTTGCTCCTTCCTTAAAATCCTGCAGGGCTTGTTCACTGTCTCCTGGATGAAGTTCAAGGCACTTGAGTTTTTATTACACAGTCCCTCCCTCTCTTTGCAGCCTCATTTTTACCCTAGTGTTTAGGGTCTAACAAATTCAATGCATTGCTTTGAGCACTCCCCCAACCCCACACTTCTGTGCTTGTATATATCTTGTTTGCTCTCTCCCTGGAGTGGCTACCCAACTCCATCCTGTCTACTGGTCTTTAAAGCTCTGTGAATGCTTTCTGCATCCAGAAGCAATGCAAACATCAACTCTAAGGTACCAGATGAAATCAAGCAGTCTGTACTCAATGCTTCATCGTCATCTATACTAAAATTAGAATTTCTACAGGATTATCCAATGGATGTCCTCTTCTGGATCATTTCTATGGCAAAGGCCATTATCATATTCTTGCTTCTTGCAGGTATTGGAAAATTATAAGAAATAAGGATGAAATAAACATTGGATGGATGGATAGATGAATGGATGGATGAATGAATGATGGATGGATGGATGAATGATGGATGGATGGATGGATGGATGGATGGATGATGGATGGATGAATGGATGGATGGATGGATAGATGAATGGATGGATGGATGAATATTGACTAGTTGACAGATACATTCAAATTGACTTAATCACTATTGCCTTAGCATTTATTAGATAGTATACTTTTGCAAGACACTGAAGGGACAAAGGGAGTTGAGACATATTAGTATTCTTAAGAAGCTTCATGCCATTCAGGGAAAGCCAAATACAGAAAGACATAATTATAATGCCACACAAAACGTGCAGTGCTACAGTGTGTAAATGGCTCAGAAGTAGGACTTGAGAAAAAAATATTGAGACAGAATCTGGCCTTAGTAAAGGCTTTAATCTAGGGAACAAGGAAAAATAAATTTGGTCAGGAGGCTTCATACTGATTTAGCATCCACTAGAGAGCCACTGACAAGCTTAGGAGAGAAATGGCCTATTGATGCAAGTGACATTTTAGAGGCACTATTTGGCAGCCTGCTGAATTCTCCGGGGCATCGGGACAGCATCACATATGAAATGGCCTGAGCTTCCTTGTCCTGAGTTATAACATGTGGTTTTTCTGCCTTATAAAAATATGTTGCTTCCTTCATAGCATTAATGGCATTTATTTCACTGAATGCATGCTGCCAAAAGTTAAACCTTGGATAAATAAAAGGGTGGCGGTGGCATTGTGTCCAGAAGGCGGTGCCTGATCAAATCCACTGCATGGTGCAACTCAGAGAATCACTCACTGCCTTGGGAAAATATCACAGGATTCTCAACACCAAGGGAGTCTGGGAGAACAAAAGGTGTCAAGGGACATTTCAGCCTACTATGTCCAGCTGGTTTCTCAAGTATTTAATCTGTCAAATGATGGCAATACAGAAGAGTCTTAACCTAACTGAATGTGTGCATGAAATTTCAAGTTTGTGCTGGATAGTTTATGTTAACTTGACATATGCTGGACTCACTTAAAAGAAAGGAACCTCAATTAAGAAAATGCCTCCACAGGATCAGGTTGTAGTCCTGCCTGGTTATAAATTAGTGATTGATGGAGAGAGGGCCCAGCCCATTGTGGGTGGTGCCATTTCTGGGCTGGTGGTCGTGGATTCTAGAAGAAATCAGGTTGAGCAAGCCATGAGAAGCAAGCCAGTAAGCAGCAACCAGACATGACCTGTGCATCAGCTCCTGCCTCCAGGCTCCTAACCTGTGTGAGTTCCTGTTCTGGCTTCCTTCAGTGATGGACTACAATGTGGAAGTGTAAGCCAAATAAACTGTTTCCTCCCCAACTTGTTTTTTGGTCATGGTGTTTCATCGAAGCGATAGAAACCCTAACTAGGAGAGTCTCCAAATGGTATTTCTACATCTGGGGCTGCCATGGAATCCATCAGGGCCAGATCTGTCTCAGACAGTTCCAACACTGGGTAAATGCTTTTGGACGAGGGAGGGGGCAATGACCCAACCTTTTTCAGATACTGATGGTGAGGACAGTGAGGTGTAAACCTGGGCTTCAATGCCTTCAAGAAGGTATGGTGCTGTGTGGAGATCAAAACGGGGGTGACTGTCAAAGGATTCATTTCCCCACCCCACCCCAAACTGGTCACAAGCAAGCATGCAGCATTACTTGTTCCAGCATCCCTGCTCTGTGTAGTCTGAATCCTGAGATTGATCCCCTGACCATCATCTGTATTATCCTAGTAAGATAAAAGTTTTAGAGGTCTTGGTGGAAAAGCTAGCACCACTGGCATCAAGTGACTCATCACAGACCTTAAGAAAGGTAAACTGTTCACATTAAACATAAGGGTCAAATGGCCAAAGGGTAGGAGTGTTACAGAGTCTCCAGAAGCACTAGTGATTCAAAATGGTATAGGGCATGTGACAAGGAATGATGTAGGTGGTCTCCTGAAGTGGAGAGATGCCCCTGGCTGACAGCCACTGAGGAAATATGTAGTCAGTCCTACATCCAAAAGGAACTGGACTCTGCCCACAGTGTAAACATTCTTGGAGGAGACTCTTCACGCCTTCCAGTTAGAAACACAGTTTAACTGTCATTAGTTTCAGCTTTTGAGGACAGTAAGCAATGCACTTGGCCCAGACCATCCTAACCAGTGATTTATGAGGCTGTGAGATAATAAATGGGATCTCTCTCTAAGTTGCAAATGTTGCAGGAACTTGTCATAGCAGCAATAGAAATCGGGCATGCCTTTAAACGTTTCTAAATGATACATATAAGTTGCTAGCCATACAGGACTTTAAACAGAATAGTTACTCCATTCTAATGTGATTCCACAAAAATAATTGAGCAGATTAGACAACAAAAACTCTGGAGTAGTAAAGAGCATGGAACAGTAACAGGCTTGGAAAGGCACCATGGAGGGAAGGTGACCCTGTAGACACAATCCTACCTGTTCAGAAAAACCAATCTGATCCAACAGAATATCTTACTTTGTAGAGCAGATATTGTGAACCCATCCATTCAAACAAACTTTGGATCAATCAGTTCACCCAACATTCCCTAGAGTGGCTGTGCATACTGAGCCATGGAATGCCTACCACACCCACATCAAAAGAACAAGGCCAGGATGAACAATTAGCTATGCTGCAATCCACCACTGGCCATGCCAAGGAAAGAGAAGATGCAACCAATATTATCAATAAATAGCAAGTGAAAATAGACCTGAGAAATAGCTAATGTCTCCCCTAAATCAGTGTCAGCAGAAAAGTCAGTGTCAGATCAATGAGCTTGAGGTGATCGTAAGTGAGGAGCAGATATGTATCATATAGAAGGTAAGGAAAAGCATGCTTTCAGGTAGAGCATAAATACTTGGTTCAGACCATCTCTTCACTTAGTCAAAATTTATGTGTGCATTATCCTTTGCAATTGTCATGAGCTATACTATGATGTAGTTTCTTTGTGGTTCCATAAAAATGAAACTGATCCAGGGGTATTCTTAGGGACTCACCTATCCATAAGTGACATGTTTACCCCAAGTACAGTGTTTGCCTATAAGGCCAGGGAAACATCAAACCATTTCAGTTTAGACCATTTTCAGTCACATCTATTAGCTAAATGTAGTAGATTAAACAAGACTGTCCCCAACTTGGCTTCCCAGTTGGTGGTGCTGTTTGGGTAGGTTTGGGAGGTGTGGCCTTGCTGTAGGCAGTATGTCACGGGGGGGGGGGGGGGAAGGCTTCGAGAGCTTAAACCTTCACTCAACTCCCAGATTTCTCTCTTTCCCTTGTGCTGTGGTGCAAGATGTGAACTCTCAGCTTCATGCCCCAGCTGCTATACCTGCCATCATGTCTGCCACCTCTCCTCTGTGGGGCTAGATTTATGTCAGCTTGACACAAGCTATTGTCATTGTAGTTGTCACTGAGAAGAATCCCTCTATTTCAATGGTTCTCAACCAGTGGGCTCACCTAAGACTGTTAAAAACAAAACAAAACAAAACAAAACAAAAAAAACAAACAAAACAAAACAAAACAAAAAAAACAAAAACAAAACCAGATCTTTACATGATGATTCATAACATTAGCAGAATTGCAGTTATGAAGTAGCAATGAAAATAATCTTATGGTTGGGGGTCACCGCAACATGAAGAACTGTATTGAAGGGTTGCAGCATTAGGAAGGTTGAGAACCACTACTCTATAATATCAGCTTATAGGGCATTTTCTTACTTAGTGATTGATGAGGGGAGAGTGACTGTGGGAAATGCCATCCCTGGGTTGATAGTTCTGGGTCCTGCAAGAAAGCAAGCCACGAGGAGCAAGCCCGTAAGCAGCATCCCTCCATGGCCTCTGCACCAGCTCTGGCTTATAGCTTCCTGCCCTGTTTGAATTCTTGCCATGACATCCTTCCACTATAAACAGAAATGTGGAAGTATAATCAAAATAAGCCCTTGCATTCCCAAGTTGCTTTTAGTCATGCTGTTTCCTCACTGCAATAGTAACCCTCACTAAGACAGCGTCCATGATGGATTACCATCCCTTTGGAACCATAAGCCTAAGTAAACACTTCTATAAGTTGCTTTGGCCATGGTCTTTTATCACAGCTACAGAAAGTTGAAAAAGGTCAGTGCCACAGGGACCCTGCCAAAGGGGACAAACTTCACAGGGACAAACTTCATGGCAGAATGATAGGAAGGGTTAACTGGACAGTGATGAAGTAGCCCAGAGAGCTCAACAGCTGCTGGCCGTTTCCATAACTCACACCACTTTAACCAGGCAAAGGTGTTCAGAAACCTCCCACATGAAGTCTGCAGATGAGGAAGCATTTACTTTACTGAAGGCTTTTGAAATAACTTACCACCAATGGGACCTTTAAATATTTACATTCTGTTGGCTGGCCAGACATAGTGCTTATTACTGTGGGCATAGCAGTCTAGATCTAAAATAGAACTTTACACAAGGAGGCTTCCCTGACTTTCCTTGTCTAAGCCCTTGCAATGAGGTGGTAAACAGAATGCAGGCCAAAGAAGACGCGTGTTCCTGCTGTCAGCCATCTCCTCATTATTCATTGTTCTAAGCATTATCTATTCAATGCTTTTATGGCTACTAAAGCATGCAAAGTGGAAGGTCTCCTGGCACATCTCAGGACATGTAAATTGTTCCCACTCCCCATAAATGTAAAGGAAAGAAAACTCTTTTTTATAGCTGGAAGTGGTGTTGACATTTGCAATTTTGTCTTCAGGTTAACCTACCACCATGAAGCCTGCAGTAATGATTTGACTCAGCTGGTAGGTTCCCAGGCGTGCCAACTGCCCTATCTCATCCCAACCTGCCATGAGAAATTATAGCCTCTCTTTGCTCCAAGTAGAATCACGTTCCTGATTAATAGCAAAGGTGGACACTTAGGCCAAGAAGCAAGGATAAGGCGCCCAATCTTTGACTGCCATGGCATATATTTTATAACTATTTTTAAAAAGACTCTCCAAACCCAAGATAGGAAGTCTTCCCTCAGCACTCTCAAACTGAACGTCAAATAAGCCGGAAACTGCACTGACCCTCAAGGAATTTGAGCAAAGCCCGCTTTGTCTCATAGATTAAATCGACACCATTCACAATGAGCAAGCAGCCCTCTTTCCAGCAGGACACGGCCCAACACAAATATTACTTTATTTTCCTTAGTAGTTCAAAGGAGATGGCTTGTGTCGGTAGGAAATAGAGTCACTTATTATGTAAAAGATGTTTTCTTCTTCTCATGTCTTTATGTATTATCATTTCTGGAATAGATACAAGAAACCTAAGTCGAAACTTCCCAAGGCTTAAGTTTCAAAGCTGAACTACAGAATCTTCTAAGCAGTTCACCAAAATAAGCCATGATGTGTTTTCTCTATAAATAATCTCTGAAAATGACAACGGCTATTACAATTATTGTAACAGCACAGATAGCTTCAGTAACACAACGGCATACGTCTCTTTGATCCTCTACCAGAAAGCCTTGTGGGTGGATAAAACAAATGAGGGAAGGGCAATGACTCACTTCTGATTTAACTTCCTTGGTCTTTCAGGAAGTTAGGGGTTCCTCTGTCTCCATGGGAGAATGAATCTTGAAATTATCTCATCAATCTTATACCAATATTTAAGTAGTACTCAATAGGAGTTCATTGTATTGAGTTGATAATGAGATAGATAGCCAGGCACCATGTGAAGTCACATGGTGACTACAGACCCATAAAAGCATGGCTTACACATGCCTGATATGCATTTGTGATAAACAAGGACAAGGACAAATGGAAAGGGAACTCTGATCATTTGCTTATGTCTCTTTGTCCTTCCACTAGCCAACTGGCCCATCAGACCACAAAAATAAAGTAAGTGAATTAAATTCCATTTCACTTGATCTCCATAAGAAAGTATAAAATGGACAAACCTGAACTTTCTTAGTGCATGAAGAAGCAGTTTCTAAAAATTAAGTTTAGAAGAAATTTGCCTTTTATTTTAAAAAAAACCATACATTTCTTTTCAAATTAATAATATTGGAAATAAGCAATGTGAACATTTTTGTAGATTTGAGAATTCATATCCTATTTTATACTATTTACTTAAATTTGAATTCTGGACTTAGTCAAAATTATGATAGGCCTATATCAAATAATCTATTTCTAGCCTTAAATGATTAGTTTTGGGTGGTTTCTTATTTGAATTTTTAATTGTATCGATCGTTTGTTCCTTTATCTTTGAGAAGAAGATTCTGTAGCCCAGGCTAACCTCATCATCTTGCCTCAGCCATAACAAGAGCTGTGATTACAGATGTGAGTCACAACCATGCAGAAAATTTCTGTTCTTGGGAAGGTTTTGTACAAATAAAATGAAGAGATATCTCAAGTCTGTTGACAGCCTGCAACTATGACTTGAATGAACTCCCAATGCTCTAGATACATAATGGTGTCTGAAAATACTCATAAACTTGGAAAAAGCACCAGATGTGCAATGTCCTGTTCCTCAGTTACATGTTGTCCTCAGTCACAAAGGTATCATGGGTTTGTTTGATCTCTAAGGAGATGTTCTGTCAGCCTTGCATACACTGAGCTCCTTTAGAGGCAAGAGGAAGTAAGCCGGCCTTCAGAATAACCTTCATCTTTAGACTCGAGTGTTTCCCTGGCGAGGGATTCATATAGTCACACTAATTAGGTAAAAACATAAAGGCTTCCCCAGTGCTTTACTCAAGGAACCTCTTCTTGCTGATTTTACTGTATGAAATCTTTGAAATGCTAGGAGGCATATTAATTAACAGCGGAAACAATGCTGAACGTCTATGGAATGCTTAATTAATTATACCAAAATGCTACGCTTCATACTTGAATACTAAAGAGCTAACTCTTGGCGATTTGTTTAGGGCAAGGAGCCTTTGTTTCTAAAGACATGCAACAAAGGCTTGAGACTGAGGTGGTAAATTGTCTTGTGCCAGGTGAAGTGGTTATCAGCGCACAGAAGG
Organism: Mus pahari; assembly: GCF_900095145.1. Classification (NCBI taxonomy): domain Eukaryota; kingdom Metazoa; phylum Chordata; class Mammalia; order Rodentia; family Muridae; genus Mus; species Mus pahari. The sequence continues at coordinate 62,123,287 of NC_034594.1, forward strand.
TGTAGTTCTGTGTGTATTTACAGTAAAGTGCTACACAGCTGATAGACAAGATAGACAGATGGTAGGCAGAGGGTAGAAAGGAGAAGAATGAATGTGAGAGACCAGAATTGAGATGGATTGTGGCCTGTGCTTCTCTAAATCAGTAAAAGACCTCATTGATTGAAAAGAATTGTGCACACCAAATAGGAAACACATGTGAGCTGTTTCCACGGCTTTGTCCTGGTCAAGTTACTCTTTTATCCCAACTAAGTCTGATCACAATGGTGATTACTGTGCAGAGCTGAACCACACTTCAAACCCTCCTTTCACAGCTCCCAAAATAAAGACAAGGATCTCAAACATCAGCTGGTGCTGAGGGTCAGCCTCACGGGACTGTAATCTGCTCCGTTGTGTCATGTCTAATCAAGTAAGTTAACGAACTTAGAAATAAGTGAACAGACCCTACACAACACAGTACAAGAAAGATGAACCTGCAGCCTGCCAAGTATCAGGCTGGCCCAATTATTTATTTATAAATAAACCTTATTGATTTAATATTTGAATGTGAGATTTACGTCTTGCCACTCGCTGTTTACTCCAACATTAGGGAAGGAGTCCGATGTCAGTTCTGGCTGCTTTTGCTCTACTTCCTTGGCAACTCACAGAAGGCAAGTGGCTTCTGAGGTACAGGCGTAATGCTGGTGGTTTGCAGTTTCCAGCTTCTTGACCTCAAGACCAGAACATTCTCATGCAGTACAAAAAACGGCATAAGCCCCACCCCTCCAGCTCCTCTGCTGTTTATTTATTTATTTGTTTGTTTATTTATTTATTTATTTATTTTACACTCCAGATTTTATCCCACCCACCCACCCATAGTCCACCCTCCAACTGTTCCACTTCCCATACCTCCTTTCCACATCCCTGTCTCGACGAGGATGTCCCCACCACCCACACTCACCCCACCATATCTCTAAACTCCCTGGGGTCTTCTTCTCTGAGTGAACCCAGACCCAGCAGTCTTCTGCTTTATATGTGTGTGGGGGAGGGGGCTCATAAAAGCTGGTGTATGCTGCTTGGTTTGTGGCCCAGTGTGAGAGATCTCCGGGTTCCAGGTTAATTGAGACTGCTGGTCCTCCTCAGGATTGCTCTCCTCCTCCTCCTCCTCCTCCTCCTCCTCCTCCTCCCCCTCCTCAATTCAACCACCGGAGCCAGCAGCTTCTGACCATTGGTTGAGTGCAAATATCTGTATCTGACTCTTTCAGCTGCTTGTTGGGTCTTTCAGAGGGCAGTCACTAATAGGTCTCTTTTTGTGAGTACTCCATAGCCTCAGTAATAGTGTCAGGCCTTGGGGCCTCCCCTTAAGCTAGATCCCTCTTTGGGCCTGTCACTGGACATTCTTTTCCTCAGGCTCCTCTCCATTTCCATCCCTGTAATTCTTTCAGACAGGGATACTACTCAGCTGTTAATAAGGAGGATGTCCTGAGTTTTGCAGGCAAATGGATGGAACTAGAAAATACCATCCTGAGTGAGGTAACTGAGACCCAAAAGGACATGCATGGTATGTACTCACTAATAAGTGGATGTTAGCCAAAAAAAAAAAAAAGTACAGAACAACCAAGATACAGTCCACAGAACTCAAAAAGGTGAACAAGCTGAAGGGACCAAATGAGGACGCCTCAGTCCCACTTGGGAGGGAGAAGAAAACAATCCCAAGTGAGGAGGGAGGGAGGGACCTGGGAGGAAAACTGGACGGGTAGGGGGAGGGAGTGGGAAACATGATCTGGCATGGGTTAGGGAAAAGGACTGAAGCCCTGAGGGTCAGCAGAAAGAATGGAAACAGGCAACCACAGGAGGTAGGAGGTTGGGGGGGGGGTCTCTAGAATGCATCAGAGACCTGGGAGGTGAGAGATTCTCAGGACTCAAAGGGAGGGATCTTAGATGAAATGCCTGACAGTAGGGAGAGGAAACTTATAGAGCCCACCTCCAGCAGGAAGACAGGACATCAAGTGAGGGAGAGGGGGGCCATCCCCCAGTCACAACTTTGACCCATAATTGTTTCTCTGCTAATTTTAAAGTATCCAATTCATATTTAAAGTGTCTACCTGCCTGACTAACATACTTAGTACTTTTCAATTTCTGCAGCTAATCCTTATGGATGCTCTAATTCAGAAAGCCAGAGCTTAAGCAAAGACTTCAGAGAAAAGCCAGCTGATAAGCCAACATCATTCAGGTGTGCATGCGTAGACACAATATATTCGTTATATAACTTACCCATGGAAATATTTATTGAGCAAGTACTATGTGGCTGACACTGTAGAACTGCCAAATAGCTTTTAAGAGAGCAGGAGAGTGAGAGTAAAATAGAGAACTATTGTCAGACCTGTGGATCACACTCTTCTATATTGAACCACATTTGAACTAGACAGTCTGCCTGTATCTCTGTTCCCATTCTCTCTGTTAACTAGTGCATGCTTTCCTACATGGCGGCAGGTTCAAAGAGGTCTTTGCCTCGCATGTTATCTGTAAATGCTAGCACTATAATATGTTTGTTTTTTTCATCTTATTGAAATGAAAATGCTGTTTTCATTTCAATAATATGAACATTTTCCATGTTGAAATGTTATCCTCCAGTCTTCCGAAGGTGCTCCCATTGAGAGATGATCAGGTCATGAGAGTGGGGCCTTCATGAACAAGATCAGTGTCCTTATAAAAGAAGCTATAGAGAGGCCCTGAACACCTCTGCCTTGTGAGATTACAGAAATGGGACAGGCCTTCTAAGAAGCAGCCCCTTATTGGCCCTTGGCTCTTCAAATTCTCAGCTCCAGTTATAGTAAGAAATAAATCCCATGTTTCTAAACTGACATTTCTAAGGTTAAACAACTCAAATTTCTTTCAGTCATATTAATCGGGCAATCTGAGACTCCGCCTTATTTCAGGGTGGACAGCAATGGTACCCTTCAGCGGGACTCCATCAAGGCTTTTCATTGATGTGTGTGATAATTAACTTTGACTGACAGATTGATTGATGGGGAAGGGCCAAGGTGACTAGAAGAGCACCTCTCTGGGCATTACCTGAGAAGAAAATTCCAGAGAGGACTAAGGAGATAGGACCAGTCCTAAGTGTGAGTGTGGGCGGTACTGTCCTGTAGGTGAGAGCTATGATTCAGGTAGCACAGACATACTTGTATTTATATTCTCTCTCTCTCTCTCTCTCTCTCTCTCTCTCTCTCTCTCTCTCTCTCTCTCTCTCTCTCTTTCCCTCCTTGTCCTGTCTGCCACACTAGGACTGTTCTACTCTCCATACCTGCCCCTCCCCGTGATGGGCTGAAATTATGAACAAGAAGATTTCTCTTTTCCACCTTCGGTTGTGTGGCTCTGTTTTGTCACATGGCTGAGAAGTGTGACAAACCCAGGATTTATTAGGATCAGTGTCTGCCTCCTCACAGGAATTATTTTTATCTTCAGATGAACATGTTACTCTTGGTACAAACATATACCTAGGATATACAATATCTCCTGTACCTCCAGCTAAGTTATGGCTAGCTCTGAAAGCCCATTAGCTTATTTGGAAGATGATGCCAATGGCTTGTGCTTAGGTCTGGCCTTGACAAATACCTATTGCTTTAACAGATAGTGAATGAATCCAGCAGCAAGGTAGTTCTTAACTTGCTGCAAATATGGATTTATAACTCTCAAGCTAATGCCTTTAGTTCAGCTCAGTTTTTAACTATTTGCCTAGTGCCAAAGCAGCTAAGGGTCTCTTCTATAAGTCGACAGTACAAGGCAGAAGAAAGATCTAGAACTCTAAAAAAATGTACGCTCTTATATTAGGTGTCAGATGGTCCAACATAGAGGAAAAAGTAGAAATAATAAGGCAGAGCTTTTGGCAACCCTACTAACTCATTTGCCTACCTACCCATCTGTATATCTATCTTGCAAAGAGAAAGCAGCAATGCTGGGAAACCAGCCCAAAGGGTCCTAGATTGTTAAGAAGTCTTCCTTGAGGAATCTTGCTAACATTTTCTCTCTGGTTTCTGAGGCAAGGTGTCCACCTCAAAAATCATCCAAATTGAGAAGAAACCTGTATAGTTTTCTATTCAGTTAAACAATAAGAACTGTGCAGCATGGGTATGACTGCTTGTGAGAATTATTTTAGTAATGGGCCTTTGCATAGCTCTCTTAATCCATTCCTTCCTTCTAAACGGGGTGAGAACAATCTAGGCAATTGAGGAAAACTATACGATGTCCTCCCTCTCTAACTTGACATCTATTCCTCTGAGCACTAAACTCCATGGTCATCCATTTCCTATCAAGGCCAAAAGTGATGCCCCAGTACCACACTGTTGGGCTGCTCTTCACAAACAGACATCTTTCAGTAGTTTTAAAAGTCTGATTCTATCCCTCATTCTCTCCTCTTTCCTATCTGGCTTTCCTTGCATCAGCTAACTGTTGCTATGTAACAAATGTGCCCACAGTATCAGTGGTAGACAAGAAACATTTATTTCTCAGATACCTGCAGAATTATCTGGACATCTGGGGATGTCAACCTGGCTTGCTGCAGGCTCTGCTCTTTGTGGAGTTTGACACATGCACCTTCACGGGTCAGGTTTTGTTTGATGTCTCTCCTCCTAGACTAGTTAGCTTTCTACATCTCATGAGATTCAATAGTAACAGAGAGCGGAGGGAGAGACCAGCAGCCTCTTAAGACCTGGAATCTGTCTCCGGCAACTCTGCCACACAGATCTAAATGAGAAAGTGATAGGGTGAACTCAGAATCAGATGTGGGTAGTCAATTTTGATCCTTTACAAAGAAAGATTATAAATTACATGGCAGAGTTCCTCCTTTTATAGTGTTGTAAGGTGCTGTACTAACTGCTGGGAGAAAAAAAGATATTAGTGGTCTTACCTGTGATGGGTCGTATTGTAATACCAACATGGCAGTAATATATGTCCAGTGTTGCAGTAGTCATAAACTATTATAGGGATAACCAACTACATTCAATGGAGGAAGGGATCATCTGGATTACTTTCATTGACAATGTAGGAAGACCTGCTCCCGATGGTTGGCACCATTCCCTTGGCTGGGATCCTAAGTTGTGTAAGTGGAAAAGGAACTGAACAGCAGCAACATGTCCATTGCTCTTCAGACTGTATACCTGGCATGACCAGCTACTTCACTCTCCTGCTGCCTTGATTTCCCCACAACCTTGTACCTTGAACTATGGGGGGAAAAAAAAAAACCCTTTCTCCCTTAAGTTGTGTCGTCGAAGTGCTTCATAACAGCATCAAGAAAGCTCAGGTGCTATTGGGCATTTTCAGACTTGACATCGGTGGAAACTACAGGCCTGAGAGTAAGTTCCTAAAGGAGTAACCTAATAGTCGCAAGGCTGTTAAGTCACACGGAAGTAGGCAGTAAATGGCCAATTTAGGGTGCTAACAATAGCCTTAAATAATGTGTCTCTGGACCTGTGACCCCTCTGTAATCAGGCAAGTTCCAATGATCAATCTACCTTGATTATTTAATGTAGGTGCAGCTGTTTTCTGTGAACTTCAGTTCATATAGTACATAGTTTATCCTATGATTCTGGTTCTGGAGAGCATGATTCTTTCCAACCCCAAAGTATAGCAAAGCCACACTTCCTGTTCCTTTCCAATCCCTAAACTGCTTAAATAGAAAAACAGGGTTACTCTGCTGAGAGACATAAAATCAGCAAATGTTTAGAATGATCAACGTAGTAAAGCTTTGGCCCTTTATTTAGTACTTGGGCTTCTGCATCTCAAAGTCTAAGTGAATGAAAAGAAAAATGTACACCACAAAATGGGATTCCGTCCTGATGGGAAAATTTAAAACACCTCCGAGATTTTCATGTCACAAAAGGTAAGCCTCCTTCAAATGATATTTAGGGGAAAATTACCTGTTTTGCATTTGAAAACAAGAGAGCCATGGCCTCATTTTTTTTTTTTAACTGTACAAAATTGGAGCCATTTTTGATTAACACATTACTTTAAAATTCCTTTCTATGCTTGTTCTTTTAGAAGCCCAATTTCATTTAGGGGAGGAGAAAATTAGAATAAAAAGACGTTTACATAAAATTAACATCCCAATGGTTTTCCTTGCATTGATAAGCAAATTTCTTTTCATATCAGAAACCATTCATACAGAGATGCTCATTGTAGACACTGGGATCTGTCAGCTCATTACCCATAGTGCATCTTAGTCATGCTACACCCAACTCCCCCAACTTCAAATAGACTCCCCAGCCCTTGTCAGAAAGCTACAGACTAGAAAAACACTTAAAGATACAGGCAGAGTCCCAAAACATCTTTGATTTATAGCCATAAAGCTACTGTTCTCTCTTATGTTTGTGATAATAACTCAGTTTTTCTGGTCATTCTTGGATTTGGCTCTATTCAATTTGCTTTGCACATTTTTAGGTTAGAAAAATGAACCTATCTTTGCAACAAGCCAATATAAGAGAAAAGAAACCATACTAGCTTCTTCGTGCATGTCACTCTGAATTCATTGGGAACATCTTGAAGCCTGTCAGATAATTCTGGGGAAGAGTCCAAAAAGTAACTCAGAAAGAAACATCTGCATATAAATGTCCAATTCAGTGAGCGAAACTATCCAACTGCCTATAAGCAAAACAGCCATATGTGAAATAGAATCACACTTAGAACTTATGCAGACGTTTGCTTCAAGGTTGGAGCTAAGAAATGACAGCCATTTGCCTCTTTCACTTTGGAAAACCTAAAGGGTTTTTCAAAAAACCCTTTAAATTAAGGAAAGGAATCATAATGTCAGCATTTGCTAATATTCTCATTTTACTGAGTAAAGGGGTATCGTGCTTTTTGGACAGTGTCAGCGTTGACCTAAATAATTTGTTTTGGAGGCAATATTCTTGTTAAATGAAGTGAAGATAATTTCCAGTCTTCATAGAGAAGGCTCTTTATTCAGCAATTTTCTCTTAACATGTATTCAATAAAGACGGCTTGAACTCCAGCCATTGACATCCAAATCTTGGAGTGGTTTTACTAAGTGGGCCACAGAGAAGACAACAGGATGAATACAGCCCTGACTCCCTGCATCACGGTTCCTGGCTTAAGCTTCACATTCTTTATCTTTCCCACCTAGTGGTTCAGCTAGAGATAATGAAGTTAAGCTTTTTAAAGACGATCGCATGGGTAGTACCAAAAGCACCAGAACCCGACATCCTCAAAGCTTTCAGAGATTCAGATCTGGATTATATCTCCATGGAAGGAAAAACATCATGTCTGTGTTTGGTCAAAAAAGAAAACAATCTCGGAGCTGTGTTTCTTAACCCCTGCCATGCGTCGTTATCCTAACAACCCCACAGTTGGATCTCAAGACAAGGGTCTTGCTTAGAAGAAGGCATTCAGATGTGTCATGAAAACTAAACAAGTTAGAATTGGAGACCAAAGCAGGAACATATGAGACACACCATAAATCCCCAGCAATGGGGTCTCAGCTGTGAAAATAGCCTGTCTAGGTCACCCTGTGTTTGATTAAAAGAGAAAACATTTCTACCAAAACAGCCATGTTTGAAGTTCACCGCTGCAGCAAGATAAAATGAATGCTTCCAGGATTTGCAATGTAGAAAGGCATGGAGTATTAGTGAAAATGTAGTTCCTTTGACCTCTTCTGGGACTCGCATTACACTGGTATGCGGCTGCCCTCTTGGAAACCTCCCTTGGAGAAGCTTGACTTAGCAGAACAGTGCCTTAGAGGGAACAATTGCTTTGTGCTTACCCATCATTCATGGGTCTTTGTCACAAAAGAGAGTGCTACTCTTGGAATGCTCCGGGGGAACAGACTTCATCTAATTCAAGGTCTGGAACTGTGAGATTAAAAACCTGAGTACATAAAGATTGGTTTCTGCTAAAAGAACTGACTTGGGTTATATCTGTATCTATGGAGCTTCTTGGTTTCATTTATGGACGCTGTAATAAAATACACTGGCAATGGCAATAGAATGGAGAATGGCTTTATCTTAGGTCAAATTTGATGGCAAAGTCTGTCATAGCAGGGAAGTTATGCCTGCAGGTGCCTGAAGGAGTTGGTCATATCACATCTATAATCAGAAACAGAGCAATGAAAGCATCCATGCTGATACTCAGCTTGCTATTTCTAGTCTTACTAAATTCAGAATCCCATTCCTAGGGAATGTTACTGCCCACAGTGGTAGTTCTCCCAATTCTAATAACAATGTCATTATAAAATCCTCCAAGACATGGCCTCAGCTCCACCTAAACTAAAAGAAACAGCCATTGGAACACCCTTCCCAGATAATTCTAGATTGTGTCAAGTTGATAATTAAAACTATCACATCAGAGAAATTCTTATGTTAAATTAGATGTTGATATGCTTCTTTCCCAATGGTCCTTCCAAAATGATAAGTCTCAGATAGTATGAAACATACAGGGGTTATGTGTAAAACAGCTCATTAAATTGACAATGAAAGAAAAGGTGCATAGCAAAGAGTGAAGTGGCATTGAATAGATGGCAAGGAATGGCTTCTACACTCCTTAGGTTAATAGTAGAAGTGCCTTCCAACCACCGTTTTCCCTGGTAAGTAACATTTATAAACTCTTCTTTCATTTATTAACACGATTAAGATTCTCTCTTGAGTTTTACTGAAGAGGTAAAGGACAGGACTCCATTAAATCACAACTATCTGACTCTATAGAGAAGATGGGCAAGAGGAAGACTTTAGCTCTCAATAACCAAACTTGGAGGGAAGTGAGACAGAAGAGAAAGTTTATCTGAATTAATCCAAGACAAAAACTAGGGATGCTGGAAGGGCAAACTCATACTGCTGAGGTTTAGGACATGCAGCAGCATGGGTCCAAGAACTCCTTCCTGTACAGTGCAGAGTCATCACTGAGCCACCAAAGCCTGAGTCTTCAATCTAATGGTAAAGGGCTAGGCCTCTTGGGAGTCTCAGAGGCTAGCAGTGAGCAGCAGGTATAAGCTGTGTGTAAAATGCAGGTTCTAGTCTCAGTGGAAAATTCCAAAAGGAAGGATCTTTGACTTTGCTTTTGGCCCCTTTCCTCCGTGGTAAACTGCGAGAGATGGACAACTGTCCCTTCTGAACTCTTTTCACTGATGAGTACCCATGTAACACAAAAGAGAAGCAAGCAGGAGAATCCAGCCCTGAGAACTTAGAAACTCTTCTGAAAGAGAATGGTCTCTCTACAGCAAGACTTCATGGGAGCTAGGAATAAAGCCGCTTTGTCCAATATACACATATTGAAAGTATGTGAAAAATATCCTTAAATAGCTACAAAGTAAGTGGCCACTATGTGCCCATAACTTTCTATTTGTCTCAGAAGAAACATACTTCCTGTGGTTCAAATCGCAATTACTCTTATTCTTTTGTTAACTTTGGGATAATATTCCATTCCAATAGACATTTACTATGGCACTTATACACAGAGCCTACAATTTTGTCTACATGCCAAATGCTCTAATCATCTACATGTGAGGTAGCCATGTTTGCATTCCAATTACCCTCCTGGATTTAAGCAAGAGGTTATATGGAAACTAGAGAGGAGGGCATACCTTGCCTTTTCCAACTCTACTTCAGAAAAAAAATGTGATTAATTTGAATTGAGCACACTTTTGCCAGCATTTATTAATATATTTCTTTTATTTGCAGTTTACTCACTAAACAGGAACTCACTTTTGGGACACTTTACTCCCTAAGTAAAAACTGTTCCTCAATCAGCTGTGTATTCCGCTGGCTGGCTCAAAACTATATGCCTCTCCTTCTCCTCCCTCCCTCCTCTTTCATTCTCCTCCTCCCCCCTTCCTTCCTTCTCCTCCTCCTCCTCTTCCTTCCTTCTCCTTCTCCTTCTCCTTCTCCTTCTCCTTCTCCTCCTCCTCCTCCTCCTCCTCCTCCTCCTCCTTCTCCTTCCTTCTTTGATGTCCTTCACTTCCCAGGCTCTGCTCCCACCTTCCTTCCTCCCCACAGTGCACCATGAATTCACTTTTGCAGAGACTAAGGTGAGAATAGGCCATGTGACTGTGTGCTCTGGCAGCCCCGAGGGATTTGCTTGACCAATCCAGTCTTTTCATCCTTTTGCCCCACATGGATCTGCATCGACATTCTTTGGCTTTGTTCTCCACGCATTTCCATGATGCTAAAGGATTCTAAGAACTTTTCTGTCTTCTTTCTGCTGGAGCAGTCAGACAGGCCACACAACCTAATAATTCCTTGTTTCATTAAGGAAACAGGACTGTGCCTATAAAATGTCTGAGAACCAGAATTCATATTCCATTCTAATGATGCTTACATCTTTCCATCATTGACATTAGAAGTGGAAGTATCTAATTAATTTAATTTAATCGTTTTGTTAGGTTAGGGCTCTTTTCTGAGAAGGTATCTCATGTAGCCTAGCCTGACCTTGACTGGCTATGCAGACAAGGGTGACACTGAACTTCTGATACTCCCACCTCTAACTCCTTCCTCAGTGCTGAGAAGATAGGCATGCAATGCCATGCCCCGTTGACACAGTACCAGAGATTGAACAGAGGACTTTGGCCTGTAGGGAAATCTATAAAGCATCTTCTTAATTAATGATTGATATGGTGGAGGCCAGCTCACTGTGGGTGGTGTCACCCCTGAGCAAGTGGTCCTTGATAGTATAAGAAGGCAGAATGAGCAAGGCATGGAGATCAAGACAATAAGCAGTGCCCCTTTGTGTATCTACATCAGTTCTTGCCTCCAGCTTCCTGCTTTGAGTTCTTGCCTGACTTCTCTTGGTAATAGATTGTTACTGACATATAAGATGAAGAAAGCCTTTTCTTTCCCAAGTTGCTTTTGGTCATAGTGAAAAAGTTTCTAGTGATTCTTAGTTAAGAAAACTTCTCCTGACTACAAAGGTCAAACAACAACAACAAAAACCCTTCAAGAATGAAGCTGCAAACTGGAGCCGAGTTCTTCTACTTGAGTAGAGCATCATCCTGTCTGCTTTTCATAGATGTTTCTCTCATTATGTTAAGGTGAAACACCTTATTCTGGTCTATGAAGAAGGCTTCCCTCTTCAAAATCCATTATGGACCTGTAGGGTGATGTGAGGACATCAGTGGGTGAGACTTTCAGAGGCAACTGGACCATGAGAGAGGAGCCCTCACAAAGGAGCCCTTCTAATGGCTCCTACTAAGAGTTTGCTTCTCATTCTCTGTTCCATACCATGTTAGGACACTAGATGCTAGCGGCCTACTTCCAAGCAAGAAAAAGCCCCTTGCCAGACAGAACAATATGTAGCGCCCTGATCTTGGACACCCCAGCTTTCAGATCTGGGAGAAATGAGTTCTGTTCTTTAAGCCACAAATCTGCAGAAGTGGTTAGAGCAGCTCCAGATGACTGACACTCTCTTTTTGATTTTAGGCTCCAGAATAATGAAACTGTTGTAGTTGATAGGAACATCAGATAGGTTAACCCTACATAGGATTTTTAATTAATTAATTTGAGGTGTGTGTACGTGAGTAGGGGTAGGGAGCACACACGTGTCACAGCAGGAGTATGAAGACCAAAGGACAGCTTTTCAGGATGTTCCTTCAAGGATCATGTGTTTCAAGGCAGGGTGGCTCCTGTTGTTTCTCTTGCTACCTCTTATTATCTGGCTGGATTGTCTGCAAGCTTGCTCTTCAGGCCAGTTCTCCTGTCTCTGCCTCCTGTGCCCCTGGAAAAGTGCTGGGATTGCAGGCACAAACAATTGCATCCTGCTTTTAAAGTGCAAGAGCGTAGTGAAGATCAAACTCAGATCATCAGGCTTGCATAGCAAGCACCTTTACCTGTTAAGCCTTCTCCGTCTCTCCATTTTTTTTTTCCAATTTTTTATTAGGAATTTACTTCAGTTACATTTCAAATGCTATCCCAAAAGTTCCCTATACCCTCCCCCAACCCCTGCTCCCCTACCCACCCACTCCCACTTCTTGGCCCTGGTGTTCCCCTGTACTGGGGCATATAAAGTTTGCAAGACCAAGGGGCCTCTCTT
>NC_034594.1:62135339-62148597 GCF_900095145.1 Mus pahari
CTTCCCAATGATGGCTGACTAGGCCATCTTCTGTTACATAATGACAATTTAAAGTCAGCTTTCTTTTTTTTCTTTTTTTTTTTTTTTTTTTTTTTGGAATCAAATCAAATATACTTCCAGGAAAACAAATTATAAAAACCACAAAGGAAGTGACAACCTATAAAGGACCCCATGCATGTACCCGCAGAGGATAAAGGCTTCCAGGCTTCTCACACACAACAAGATTGCAGGTGTACAGTATAAACAATGCACAATTGGTTTGTTCTTGCTTCTGACCCAGGTTATAATTCAATAATATGTAAACATGAATGTATCACAGACTCTCTTCTCTTCTACCTGTTTGTACAGAACTCAACCCCTAATCCCACTCATACAGATGCAGATCTGAGATTCTCTAGACCCCTAATGGTCTCTTCCATTAAAAGTCTCAGTGTGCAGATGGAATTAACACTACCTCTGCTTTGGTAATGGAAATCTATCGAACTCAAAGGAGATTCAGAGCCTGCCTGCAAATAACAATCAGCAGCGAGGAGGTCCAAGTCAGAAACCCCTCCCTATGCTTACCTGTTACTTGGCAACCCAGGTGTTCAGGAAGCCTGACATCATAGCATCAGGTCTGGCAACTAGACAGCCCTCGTTCCTTTAAATAGCACTATGCGCATCTCGGCAATACAGCTGTTCTGTCCACACTCAATAAATCTTCGGTGATCTGTTACCCAATACATAGGCTGTGCTTTGCAAAGTCTCAAGTAATTGGTAAAATTGACTAGCAAGGGCTTCTTTCCCACAGAGAACTTGAGGAGGATGGAGGGGAGGTTTTGCCTTGCAGCAGACACAGTGTTGCTGGATATTCATCAAAGAAATGTTGATATCCAGGCTCAGTACAGGATGGAAAATGCAAATAAGGACAGTGTTGAAGCTTCTGAAAGGGCATTTAACATATCCCAAAAGCAACTGACAAATGACCAGCTGCACCTAGAGAATACCAAACCCAATGAGCTGTATAGCACACCACTATGTCCTGGTTTTTCATCAGCAATAATCCAGTTAATATCGAGAGCTGACCCATTACCTGTGACTATGCCAAATGGTATATGTACCATCTAGTTTTAACTGAGAATCATTTGAGTTGGTCTCACTATTCTGTCTATTACATAATGCAAAGGACAGCTGCTTAATGTCACAAAGGTATTAGTCATGCCACTTGACTTACAATAGTACTATATATAGACCAGCACACACATTGCAGTTAATATGCCTAACTGACTAAGCAATGCAGCTTAGCAACAGAGTATTTGTAGAGTATCAGTTGTTCAGTCTCCTGATTGTGGGGCTGGCTGAGGGGAGTGGCTTGCTAATGTTTGTTCAATACTGAAAGTGTATAATAAGTACCATACTGTGTGTTACTAAGCCCTAGAAGCAGCCATACACCAGGGGGATGCATGTGGCCTCTGGAAGTTGGGAGGACAAGGACATGTGTCTTCTTCTTCAGTTCTTCAGAAAGAATTGTAAGTGTGTTGACCCCCAGATCGGATATCTGTGTGAGTCACAACAGATTTCTGATCTGAAGACATCCACACTATTAAGTTTGTGATATACATGATGCCATATAGAAGTATTCTACAGTAAATTTAAAAATAAATAAGAACCATAGGTTTACAAAAAATAAATACATAAATTAGATTGTGTTTTAAGCCATTTGTTTTGTTATAGTTTGTGACAGGAGTCAGAGGAAATTAAAAGTGTAACATTTAGCCATCAGGGCTGTGGAGCAAGGTGCTACGTAGGAAGAAGCAGCAGGTGAGGCCAGGGTGAGGAAGAAGAGAGGCCAACACTGAGCTGCTGCCTCCCAAACCAGTTAAGAGCAGGCAGCTTTTCCTCTGGAAAATGAGCCAAACTGCTTTATATGAAGCTGCCATGCATGGTTCCTGGTGCCACCCTGTAAGCTGTTCTCACCATGATGTGAGGACCCAATCCTGCTAAGAAAATCCAAGTGTTTGTTATCTTAATGGAATCCATAGGAAAAGACTTCCCTACCTCCAGGTCCTATTAAATATGGTATTTGTTCTGGGAGGCCTCCGTCTAGCAGAAGGAATCAAAAGTAAGCAAAGCTATAACATACAGGGAACCTGGAAGGATCCACGCTGATATACTACCTTCCAGACACATATCACAGTGTGCAGGGCAACCTTTCCTGGGGCTTTGGAGAAAATACCACCTCTGAGAGTCAAGAGGACTTCCAAGCAGAAAGAATAAGCTTTGCCTAACAGATACCAAATTTCAAAGGAACTAACTCTCTTTAGAGCTATGATTTCACTCTATAAAACCATCTAGATGATAACACTTCTCTTTTCACCTCTCTCTCTCTCTCTCTCTCTCTCTCTCTCTGTGTGTGTGTGTGTGTGTGTGTGTGTGTTTGTGTGTGTGTGTGTGTGTGTGTGTGTGTGTGTGTGTGTTTAGCCATAGCCAGCCTGGCAATGCCTCTTAATGTGAAGCTTACAGAATGTTGATCACACAATAGCACTTGCTCTCTAGATCACAAATTTTAATATTAAGTCTTTAGACTTAAAAGGTACACACAGTGTCCATCCATGTCCAAGGCTTCCACATGGGCTGGGATACTCGGCTATAATACAGTCCTTAGCTGTTGTCCTAAGATGGGTCACATGACTGCCACATGTCAGTGCAACTGATGTGAGCCACTTTTACTGATTGGGGTGTGATCCTCCCTGTCTCTCTTTCACCATCATGAAGTACAAAGATTTCAGGGGAAGAAGCAAGGTTCCTGAGTCAGAGAGGCTCACTGACAGCAAGAGCTGGGGCCCTGTGCCCTATAGAACCCTCTGTTCATAGCTACACTAGCCTTGGCAGTGTGCAAGAAGTGAGCCTCATTTTGAACCAGCTGTGTTTGGCCACTGGTTATGAAAACAAACCTAAAACTAATATGCTGAAAAATGGACTCTCTCCAAGACTGATGGTGATTTGGTAAGCATCTCCCAGAACCTGTCATTGCCTCACCAGGAACAAGATGGTCTTAAACACTGGCCAGTTTCTTTCTGGGCATTTTAACTGTGTGCACAAGCAACTCTATCTGAACTAGTTACTTATCTTCCCTATGACAGCCATGTTTCAGGAAGCAAGTAGCTAATTCATCTCTCCACCAAATCCTATGAGGTTACATTATCAACCATGTTGTCCTTAATCATAAATGAGTGAATGATGGAGATTCAAATACCTGGCATGGACAAGCTTATATTTCAGACAGCCACACTTACAATCAATCCACTAAGTGAATCTGAATTGGTCTTTGATTGGCCTCACAAAGGAACACTGTGATTACCAAGATTTCCAATGTCTGATGGAGAGGCATGTAAGACACAGGTAAGATCTGAACACAAGGAAGAACACTAAAGCTGAACAGTGGATTATTACAGTGCTCTATTAACTTTGAATAACCAAGCAGATATGGTCTATTTTCCAAAGGACAAACTTATTGAACACAAATTAGCCCAAGACAGTATAACAACTATTGACTGTGTTGTTCATTAGGAATGGATTACATACTATCCTATGGCTCCTGTTGCCCTGAACTCACAGGAAATTGCTAAAGGTTACAGTATATTCGCAATTTACAGGAAGACTCATTAGCAATGCTTGCTCGGAACTGCCCTGTGGATGTTTTCAACTTCTCATATTGCCTGCCATCTTTTTTTCCTTAATTGCCAATACATTTTTCTCATTTCCTTTGTTTTTAAGTCTTTCAGATTTATTTTTTTATTTTTATTTGTGTGCATGCATGTGCACACTTGCACACCTACCTGCATGCATGTCTATGTGCGTGCATGTACTTGCCACATGTGTGTGTGGGTTCTTTCAGAATCCAGAAGAGGGCATCAGGTGCCCTGGAGCTGGGGTTATAGGCAGTTGTGCTGAGTCATGTGATATAAAAGCTGGGGACCAACCTCAGGTCTTCTGGTGGAGGACTAAGTGCTCTTAACCACTGAGCCATTACTCCAGTGTCCATAATCTCTGTTCTGAATGATGCATGGTCACATTCATAAAGGTGCGTGGACTGAGAAGTAGATCACACACATGCAATGCACACATGTATATACTTATACATGCATACCCATGTGCGTATTCACAGAGAAAGAACTCAAGAAGTGAACACAGAAATGGGAGCCTCCCAAACAAGACCAAAGTCGAGGACATTTATTAGCTTTTGAGTCGTTGGGCAAAGATCATGTCTGTAGAGACATGATGACCTGGATGACCCACACTCACGAGTGCTTAAAGCACAAACTCCTCAGGGATACTAAGCAAAAGGGCCTCTAAAGCAAATACTGTCTCCTGAAAAATCCGTGTTGGGCACACATTTGTGTTTCCAGGGGTCCCTTGAGAAGGTGGCATGGACAGGGCATAAATTCAAGTTGTGGAAAGAGCCTAAGATAGGTTCCAAGACGCTCCATACATTGTTATTTCAAATAAAACTCCTAAGACAATAGATCAGCTGTTATGACAATAACAGTGAGAACAGCACACATGTTAAAGATCAGAAGAGTTTATGAAGAAATGTAAATAGTGCTTAGGGGACTGTTTGTGGTAAGCTTGTTTTAATAAATAAAAACTTCAAAATGGCTCAGTGACCAACAGACATTCAAAACAGCTTCATACAAGAAAGCTTGCCTGCTACAGCTCCATCTATCCAGTCTCAGGATAAAAAAGTAGCGATCTCCATAAGCCAGGGAGATCAGAGGCTCTTCCGATAGCCAGGCCCCCAATCTGATCTGGGCCCACATGCCAAGGAAGCTTCCTGCTCAGGAGGGAGATTAAATCAGGAACAGAGGGAGTCCTTCCAGCTGTCTGCAGCTAAACCCTGCACACCCAGTTCAGCAAAGCTAAACCCAACCCATCCCCTCAGGACAGAGGGAATAGTCTGTTTGAACATGGATTTGGCTAAGCCCCTGAGATCTGAACCAGGAAAGGGAAATCTGTACCATGTGAATGGGGGTGGGGCAAGTGAATGAGCATACCAGGCACCAGCTCCTGTGGCTTTTCAAGTGTTTCAGCAAAAAACTTTCTCTGAGGACTCCTGACCTGAAGCCACGAGTAAGCACGGAGCCCAGGAAGCCTGTCCAATACTTCATACCAGTAGCCCTTATAAAAGGGTGCTTCGTACCAAAGGCTACCCAAGCTACAAATGAGAAACCTGAGCCTCAGACAAGGAGCTGGCACTTGCTCTCAATGAATTGGTCCTCTAAATGCATCTTCTATCCATTAAACACCCAGCCTGGGATCAAATATGTTTGGCCCACAGGAAGTAGCACTATTAGGAGGTGTGCCTTTATTGGAGGAAGTTTGGCCTTGTTAGAGGAAGTGTGTCACTGTGGAGGCGGGGCTTTGAGATTTCATATATATGCTCAAGTCTGGTCAGTGAGATCCAGAGCTTCCTCCTGGCTGCCCATGGAAGACAGTCTTTTTCTATTGCCTTCACATCAACATGTAGAACTCTTAGCTCCTCCAGCACCATGTCTACCATATGTCCCACCATGATGATCATAGACTGAACTTCTGAAAGTGTAAGCCAGACCCAATTAAATGTTTTCCTTGAATTGCCTTGGTCATGTTGTCTCTTCATAGCAATGAAACCCTAACTAAGACATCTATTCAAGAAAGCATCTGAGTGACTGGAATCAAAGGCTTACTTAGGACCTCAGCACATCTCTAGGACAAGTCACTGAAGGCACAACTACCATGTATCAGCTGCCCACTCCACCAAATCCAATTAGTGTTACTCAGATATGCACAGATGTGAGGCCATCCAATAGAGCACAGTCAACTTACCATGGAAAACTTACCCTTAAAGAAAACTGGCTCTCATTTCTCCAGCAGCCATCAACTGTCAAGAGCTCAAGGGGAGTGGAGGAACATCATGTGCATTTCCCCCATTCACGCTAAAATGTTGAGTGGCTTGATCTTGTGCAGGTCTTGTGCAAATAACCATGGCTGCTGTGAGTTCACGAGGGTAATAGTCTTATCATGTTCTGAAGGCATTATTTTGTCCTAGTCCCCACTCCAGACTTTGGCTCTTACGACTGTTCTGTCTCCTCATTTTGTTGTTATGAGTCTCATGGCAGAAAGTATACGGTAAAAATGTCCCATTTAGGGGTGGCTACTCCATAGTCACTTATTCCCTGCACTTTGACCAGTGGTGACTATATTTGCTACCATCTACTAGAAGAAGCAGTAGAAGTCCTTTTCTGATAAGGACTGAGAAGTACACTAATCTATGGATACAGAGGCAAGTATTAAGGAGCATCCAAATACTATGTCCATTTAACAAAACAGGAGTGGTAGTAGATTCTCCCATGGGGTTTATGACTCCTGCCCAGCCAGATCTATGGGCTACTGGCCAGATTTATGGTGCCCCCTATGGAACAGGTCTTAAATCCATTCAGAAGTCTGTTAGTCTCAAATATCTATGCCTCTACTGCACCCATGGTCATATCTTGCCAGACTTCTCACTCTTGTAACTGCCAGGGTTCACAACTGGATGAGAATGTTAATGACTTTACTCCCCAGCAGACTAAACAGAACCCCTGGGGACTGCCAGCAAGGAGAGAGCCTCTAGGTTATCAACAGACGCCTGTCTCCATGTCCTGTGACCAACGTGTTTGCCACTTCCAGCAACAAGATATTACTATCGAGTCCTGGTGGGCAACCACAAGCAATGCCAGTAGTCTATTTTTTTAGGGGTCTTTAGGCGTGGTTCTCCAAGACTCCCCTAACCAAGTTACTCAATGGGAGGTGTTTCACACCTGATACAAATAGCCAAGAACCACAAACCTGGGAACCCCCGTCGGCACATCCAGACCAAGGACATCAGAGTCCCTAGGGATGATGACTACAGAGTGATAAAGTGACACATAACATAAATAATTTTATATTGATTACACATTAAAATGAAAAATATTTAGTAAAAAACATTATGAAAATGAATTTCTTGTTTCTGCTCACCTTTTCAGTAAGGTTACTAGAACAACTTAAGAAGCTATAATGTGCATTTGATATCTCTGTTTAGTAGGGCAGCCCTAGGATAAATCTGGGCTCATAACCTGACACATGTTTCCTACTTAACTATCCAACTAACCTGATCAAGTGGAAACTCTAACGGTCCCATTTCATGGATTAAAACATTGAGGCACAAAGAGTTGAAGTACTTTTTCTAATCCATATCCTAGCAGGAAGCGCAGCCCTGATTTGCTGCAGACAGACACATTGCTTTACTTTTACCACACTATATCCAGAATTTTCTGTGCAATAAAAACCCACATGAGTAAAAATGTGTAGGGCAATATCTGAAGAAAGAAAAGCCTTTCTAAATTATTTTGCTAAATGATCTGCTGCTTGCCTGCAAATTCAAGTTCATAAGTCAGGATCAAATAGTTGGAAAGAAACAAAGTAGCCTATACTCCCCCAGTCATGTGATATTCCATTAGTAATAAGTCTTGCATAAGACGCATAGTCTCATCTTTAAAGGGAGCAGTTTAGAGTCACTGCATTCTGGTTTAGCTTTCATTGTCCACCAAGGAGTGGATTGAATATGCCTTTCTGTGGATACAATTACAGTGTGGGTAGCCTGCCTATACAGTGACACTGGTTTTTGGAAATCAGAGCCTGAAACAAAGCCACAAATGAAACTGTTCAATGCTGCGGGATGGCTCAGAGTGAGCTAGAGAACTGGATTTATGGAGAAACCTTGTCACTCACTGAATCCCATGCACTTCCCAGTAGCTGCTTACTAACTTCCCAGTGCTTTAGACAGTAAGAACAGAGCCTCCAGCTAGTGGCAAACAGCCTCAGAGTCCTCGAGTGAAATGGTACAAGAAGAAGTTTGTTTGCCATGTGCCATCTTGTTCTCTGGAAATAACCTAGCCAAGGAAACAGGTGGTTAAAAAAAAAAATGGAACTTGAGGCTGGAGAAATGGCTACATGGTTAAGAGTACTGGCTATTCTTCCAGAGGACCAAGGTTCAGTTCCCAGCACCCATGTAGTAGCTCATAATTGACTACAATTCCAGGGAATCTTACATTATCTGCTGGCCTCCAAGGTGGGCAGCCACGGAAGCAGTGTGGAGATATACATGCAGGTAAAAAAAATCCACACACATAAAATAAAATGAAACATTTTACATGGAACCTAATTTGTGCAAGGTGAACAGTCATCCCTTCTGCCAAGCAGGTGGTTTTCTGAATCAACAGAACAACCTTTTGCAGTTTACCGTCACATTGGAGGATGCATTTACCTAAATTCATCTGCATCTAAGCAATGGATAAACAATAAGACAAGGCTTTCATGCACTGTAATCCAAATCCTTGAAAATCCTTTAGAACTTTCTAGAACGGGATGAAGTACAAATGGTATAAAGCACATGGCTCAGTCATCTGGGAGCTAGAAAGGGAGGAAGAAAGACATATATAAAGCCTACTGATGATTTAAAGAAACAGGTTAAAGGGGTAATTGGGAGAAATGAGTGAATAAATAAAGGCTGGTATTCTGCAGGAAATGAGAGTCTGTAGTGACATACAGTGTCAGGCACCGCATACTACAAAGATCAAGGAGGTTTTTGTGTGAGCTATGTTTGCTCCTGTAATGGAGGGTACCAGGGATAGACCCGAACAGCAGGATGCTGAATGCTTACTTAGGACAGGAATGTAAGTGAGGCCCTGCATTAAATCCTTAGCACCACAAAAAGAAAATGTAGCAAAGCTTCACTGTTGTTTCCCTTGTAACAGTTCCCACAGTAGGAGCAAGGACTATGACACAGGTACCTGACTCTTCTCCTCTCCCTGGACACACAACCACAAAGCACCCGGAGCTCTGAATAGAACATAAAAGTTTGCACAAATTACTCTGTTGCATCCATTGCCAAGATCTGAGTGTGGGGTCCCCTTAACATTCAAGGGTTGAAACCTAGTCATCTCTACAGTGGTAACAAAAGTTGGGGCCTCTTGGAGATGACTAGATCAAGAGGCCCATCCCCCATGTGAATATGTCAGTACTTTGCTTGCTGCTGTAACAAAATCCCAGGTAAAACTGATATAGGGAAGGGAGGATTCCTTTCAGATCACAGTGTGAGGATACAGCCCATCGTGGTAGAGAGGACACCACACAGTTCACAGCTATGGGGGAAGTAGATTAAGACTTCTTGCTTACATCTCCATAGAGTTGAAACCAAGAAGGGACAGGAAGTAAATCCAGGTTGTAACCCTCAAAGTCCCTATCCCAGGGACCCATTTCTCCAACTAGGTCCTGCCTCCTAAGTACTGTGCAAACTCACCAGACAGCACCACCATGTGGTGATTAAAGGTAAATGCAGGAAGGCCAGGCAGGAGACACACCTCACACTCAAACACAATTATCTCCTTAATGAGATAATTTGTCCTATGTAAGGAGCCATAGTGAGTGCCTTCCATGAAGCAAAGAACAAGTCTTCAGAGACTCTGAATCTGCTGCTCTCTTGGCCTTAGCTTCCCTGGCCCATAGAACTGTAAGATTGGATCTCTATAGTTTATTATACCAGTATATGGGATTTGTTGTGACAGTAACACATACTGCCTAGAACACCAGTCTTGATATTCTGCAACCATGATAGATACAGGGATCTAAAGCCTTCCGTGAAGCAAAGGACAAGTTTTCAGAGACTCTGAACCTTGGCCTTAGCCTTCCCAGCCCTAGAAGGAATCCTTCCTTCCCTGTATCAGTTTTATCTGGAATTTTGTCACAGTAACAAGCAAAGTACCTGACATATTCTCATGGTAAGCATCACCAAGATGCCCCAACTCTTACTTCAAAGATGACTGGGTTTCAACCCGTGAATATCAAGGGGACCCCACACTCAGATCTTGGCAAGAGAGTAATTTATGCAAACGTTTTGTTCTATTCAGAGCTCTGGGTGCTTTGTGCTTACATGTCAAGGGAGAGGAGATGAGGCAGGTGCCTGTGTCGTTGTGGATTAGATTTCCAAAGTGGCATGTGTAAATCCAGACCCCTAGTAACTGTGGATGAGAGCTTACTTGAAAATAGGGCCTTTAAAGTTACAAATGAGTTCAGAATATAGATTTAAGATCATATTGGATTTGAGATGGCATCTCGACCCCCCTGAGCCTTAGTAGAGACTGAAGGTACTCTGAAAGTCAAGGACACACAGGGAGGAAGAACACTCAAGGATGAAGGGACACATGCTGCCACAAGCCAAAGACACCTGAAACCACCACAAGCTGGAAGAAAAGAGTCTTCCCAAGAGTCCTCACTGGGAGCATGGCATATGGCGCTGCCAATGCCCTGATGCTAGCCGCCGGCTTCCAGAATCACTAGAGAATAAATAGCTACAGCATTAAACCACCAAATAAGCTACCCTTTGTTGCAGTAGATGTATGCCTTAGTCAGACTTTCCACGCTGGGGCAAACATTTGAGAAAAAAAAAATCTTAAAGCAGGAAAGATATGTTCAGGTCTCAGCTTCAGGGTTTCTGACCCATGGAGGGCTAGAGGTGTCACTGTGCTGCTGACATGAGGCAGAAGTCATGGCAGGAGAAGCGTGTGGCAAAAAAACCTGGCTTCCTTGTGGTGGCCAGGAGTCAGAGAAGAACACCTGCACTATGGGCTCTCTCCTGTTTCCCTTTGGCTAATTCACCAGGACTCCTAACCCATGGCCATCCACAACTACATTTTGTCTTTCTGTGGTGTACTTTCCTAACTCTTTTGTCGTTTGTCCATAAAATCCACTTGACAATCAAGATTAACCCTAGGTGTTATTCCATAGGATGTTGTTTGAGGAATCATTGAATGAGATTTCCTAGTCTCTGGATACAGTGATATTCCCCTGTAAGGGTAATCTCTTCTTCGCCACATAGGAGAGAGGTAATAAGAATAACAAGCTCACAGACTCTGACAACACCCTGCATGAGAGGAAGCTGATAACCATCCATTTCACACCAGTTACCCATTGTCAAGTTGACAGTGGTACCTTCATCGAGTTAGCATTTTGAAGCAGAAGAAAACAGATTTGCATTTAAGACTCATCTGTTGAAAATAACAAGACACCCCATGGATGCTAATGCTGCTGCCTCTCAGTGTGGGCCATGGACTGTAGCAAGACTTCCCCTGTAAGCTGGCAAGAAAAGGAAGAATCACAGGACACTTGCCAGAGCCACTAAGCTAGAATCTGCATCTGACAGAAGTCCCGGGTGTCCTGTGGAAACATTAAAGTTGAAAAGTTCTTCTCTCAGGCCTTTATTATCTGACTACTTCAGCAGATGTACAGTTATTTCATCTTAAAAGAAAATGACCAGAAATTCATAACCTCTCCCACACTCACTCACACACAAACATACACACAGAGACACACATGTCACACAAATGCTTCTTCCTGCTTGACTTTCTTGACCTTGACAAGAACTATTCATTTCCTTGATAAAACAGAAAAGTGAGAAGAAAGACTACTGATGTCTCGTTAAGGTTACTGAATGGGAACTTTTCTTTTATCCTCCCCTGTAGTGTTAGTATTTAGTCTCAGAAATCCAAAGGACCAGAGGCAGAGCTTTTCAAAATACCTTTTCCAGCTGTGGCTTTGCTGTACCATTAACTCTGTTTACCAGGAGAGTTCTGGTGCTCCCATAGAACTCTCTGGTGGACACCATGCATGCACCCTGCCACCTTGGAATACACAATACTGAGATGCCCGTATGGCACCAATGTGCTGGCAAGCAAAGTGTGGCCCACGACTGCCTTCACAGTTTACCACAGCAGAGCAAAGAAAGATCTGGAATCGAGGGAATGCCTTGCTTCCAAAAGAGACCATTTAGCACCACTTGGAAAGAGTAGGCTGTTCTGTTTAAGGGAAATGGGCCTTTCCAGAAACAGGAAGAATCCTGTGAGACTTGGTAAAGAAAGATTGGGAAGGGAGCTAAGCAGAAAGATCCACACAAGCCAAGATGCAGAGGTGAATAAGATGCCAGGGTTCTAAGAACTGTGTTGTGTGGAATAAGAATGAATGATAATAAAATTGAAGCCTGAGTGAGGGGCAGGGGCAGGTGCTAAATCTGTCCATGCTAACATTTCTGAACTCTGTTGTGTGAGTAATGGGTAGACTGGCTTCCTTCTTCTGGAAGTAGGGTAGGAAAAAAAAAATCCTTGAGTTCTCTAGAGTATCCACAAATCAGACTCAATAGTAATAAACGAACCTGTATTTTTAATATAAGATTAGCAAAATCTGGGACATTCCTGTTATGGTTAACCTAGTCAACTTAATTGGATGGAGAGAAATCTAAAGGCCTCATAAAACTCAGAGGAGCAGAACGCCAAGAGGAATGCAGAGATGAGACTGTGCTCATTAGGTTTCAGATATGAACACAGACCAAGAAAATTGTTTCCCAATGATTCAAGTCACTCTGTTCACTTGCCCAGGTGCTCAGATGCTGTTATGCACAGTTCAAGAAAGCCTGGGTACCTGTGGAGCTCATGGCAAACCTTGATGTCACCCGCAAGGTACTTGTGAAGGAGGGATGCAAGAAGCCAGGACTAAGCAGTCATGGATTCATCTACCCAGATTTCAAATGGAAGTCTGGGAGGATGTGCAGTATGTAACTGTGTCTGATTCCCAGGGAGGTCAGTGTGTGAAACAGCAAGAGTAACACCAAAGACGTTAACTCAGGAAGTCTGAAGATCATGGGACATCAACCAAGGAAAGCTGGAAGGAGGCAGGGAGAGATCACCCAGGAGAAAATCTGGGCCACAGCCATCAGAAGTTATCAGCAGTTGCCAAAGCCCTTTGGGACACCTATTAATCCACCACTGGACCTCCATGCTGGACACAGTGCTGAAGACTTTAACGCTTGCTTTTCTAGGTTTTATCTTGCTTTGCTTCAGCCATCCCTTGTTCTACTTCTAGTCTTTAGTTTGGGGTGGAAATATTTACTCTGTGACAGTGTACTGGAAGAATATAACTTTCTTTCCTTTTCTTTTCTCTCTTATTTTTGAATACAAAGACATAGTTGAGAGTTTTTCTTAAAGGTAATATTGGATTTAAACTTTTCACCATTACAGGAATTGCTGCAACTTCAAGGAAGAAATTTAGAATGTTTAAGATTATTCATATTTCTAGTACTTGAAGTCCTAGCCAGAGCAATCCGACAACAAAAGGAGATCAAGGGGATACAAATTGGTAAGGAAGAAGTCAAAATATCATTATTTGCAGA
>NC_034594.1:62151082-62201703 GCF_900095145.1 Mus pahari
ATAGGGAACTTTTGGGATAGCATTTGAAATGTAAATAAAGAAAATAATAATAATAAAAAAGATTATTCATATTTCATATTAGGAGAGTTATTTCATATTACATGGGAGTATGATTCCCCCCCTCTGAAGATTAGCTGTGATGTAATGAAATCATTTGGTAGGAAATTGTGGATGGAATGGTCTCATGATGGATAATCTTGACTGAAAACTTGACTAGATTGAGAGATGCTTAACAGATAATGAGGCATTCCACTGGGTATGATTTTTGGAGTATTTGAAGAGAGTATTAAGGCACAAAGGCTATGACAGAAGCAATGGTTTGACCCATTTACTGCTCCTAACTTTTAATAAATGACTGAGGAGTGGTAAAATGTGTGTGAAGGGACACATATGATTTGCTGTGGCGTGTGTGTTTGAAGGGTTGATCTTGGCCTTGGACACTTCTTGCTATTTCTTTCTTCTTGTCTTCCATTGTGGCGAGTAACTTTCCTCTGCTCTCTTTGTGTCAAGTTCTGCCTCATCACAGGCCCGTAAACACAGAGTTAGCTGACCTCAGACCCTAAACTTAGGAGCTAAAACAAATAAATCCTTCTTTCCTGTTGTGTTCCAAGTGTGATAGTTTTGATTGTCAACTTGCCAGAACCTAGAATTACTTGAGAAAGAGTCTCAACTGAGGAACTGTTCAGATCAAGTTGACCCATGGCAAGTCTGTATAGAATTGTCTTGTTAACTGAGATGGGAAGACACAGCACACTATGGGCGGCGCTGTTCCCTAGGCACAGAGCACCAAACTAGGTAAAACAGGAGAAGCTAAATGAAAGCGAGTAGGCATGGATCTGTGTGTTTAGTCTCTCTCTGCTCTCAACTGTGGATGCAATGCTTTGACTTCTCCACAATACTGAACTGTAATCTAAAACTGTAAACCTTTCTTGGCAAAGCTGCTTTGTATCAAGCTTCCTTTTTTTCTTTTCTCTTCTCTTCTCTTCTCTTCTCTTCTCTTCTCTTCTCTTCTCTTCTCTTCTCTTCTTTTCTTTCTTTCTTTCTTTTTTTTTTTTAAATCACAGGGACAGAAAGGGAACTAGAACAACTGAGTAGTTTCTCAGTTACAAAAACTGACTAACACAGTTCTTAAAAAACAAAATATAGTTTATCAATTAGATGTCATGATGCTATGGTATAGACTGTACTAAATGTTTAGGATACATCATATGGTCAAGTCTGTGCAGTGAGAACTCTAGTAATGAAATGTCACAAGGAAGTTCACTAATATCTAGACTTAAGTCTTTAAAAATTTTGTTAAAATATTAGAATGAAAGTCTACCAAGTGTGTTTGGCTACTGCCTGTAATCCAGCATTTGGGAGGTTGAGGCAAGTAAATTACTGTGGTTTGAGGCCAGTTTTATCTGCATAGGGAATTCCAGGCCATTCTGGATAGACTACAGAATGAGATTCTGTCTCAAAAAAACCAAAACAGTGAAGAACAAAGAAAAACATTGGAGTGAAAGTCACCATAATAATTTGACAGCCAAATCATTTACGTGAGCAGATTCTTTGAACCTTCAAGATAAAGCATTGAAGGATATTTGAGATACATGTGAACTCAAATCTTTATGCTGCAGAAATCCCTGGGTTCTTTCTAATGCACAGTGCATTTGTGTGTTCGTGGCAAGGAATCAGAAAAACAACATGAAATTTTCCAGGCAATTAAAGAAGAAGAAAAGCCCTTGTGTGCCAGCAGCACACTTGTGACTGCACTGGAAGATGTGTACTAATTCCCATGTGGGACAATCCCAGACACAGGCTGCATCATAACCTCCCACCCGCTGCTTTGCCAGCGTGTACTTGCTGTCACAGAAGGTATTGGGCAAGAAGAGATGGATGGTTAGAATCACTCCCAATAGCAACCTTAAATCACTCTGAGTACTGAGAGGCAGAGCAGAGACATACTTCAACAGAAAGCTGATGAGATATCTATTTTCCTTCCCCCTTCTCCCCTTGCCACCAATGTACTTTATATTTCTCATTAGAACACACGCATCCAAAGAAACTGATGTGACTCCTGGAGTGGACTCCTCCTTGGCTCCTGGGTTGGTGGAAGGCAGGACAAGCTAGCCCAGCAGATCTGGAAATGCTGAACAACAGCAGCTGCAGAGATGGTCTAGCTAGGGCTGTTGGCCTCAACATGGAGTGGACCCAGTCATCACATCTGTCTCCATCAGAAACCGTACATCTTCCTTTCAATCACTTTCCTGCTTGAGCTTCCCCACCTCATCATGCAGAGTTAATGTGCAAAGGAGCCCTCTAATCAGTTGCTTGGTAACCTAAGATAGCACTTCCAATTGTTTTGTGGCTGGAAGTCCAAGGATCTTTGAGAGTGCACATCTCATCTGTTGGGCAATGGTCTGGCTTTTCATTCCTGGAGAAAGCCTCAGACCCTAGTCAGTGTCTTTGGAGTTCAGCAAAACCAGAAAGGCTGAGAAAACACACCAAGAAAACCCTGTAGTTTTATGTGCTTTTTCCTAGTCTTATGGCATGTGCCAAGGTTTTCCCTGGAAACCTTCCTGACCTTAATGGTTGATCAAACCAAGCCAGATGGATTTGGGAATACTTTCATATACATAATGATTTATCTTAGGGGGATAGGACCCCAGTCTAAAGATAAAATTCACTTATATTCCATATCATTTTATTCACTTACCATAAACGTGATGTGATATAAAATGTTTCCGCTCATCTGTATTTTAACTATGGCCCCATTAAAGGGTGTCAGGTGCAGACTTACCCACATGAGGCATCATGAGAACACTCAGAAAGTATCTGATTCTAGCACATTTCAGATTGCGGATTTTCCAATAAGGGATGCTCAGCCTGTACTGATGCTTTCTGACCCAGAAATCTGAAGCTCAGATATTGCATATTGTTTGAAATCTGCTTATCAGAAAACATACAAGCATGGGGAGAAAGAAAGGAATAGAGACGAAAGAATTCAACAATACTAGTTTTTACTCTATGCTGGTTGGTTTCATCAACTTGGTGCAAGCTAGTCATTTGGGAAGAGGGAGCCTCAGCTGAGAAAATGCCCACATTATACTGGTCTGTAGGCAAGCCTCTGGGGCATTTTCTTGATTAATGATTATTGTGGGTGTGCCCAGCCCACTGTAGGTGGTGCCATTCTGTGGTGAGGTGTGGAAAAAAGCAGGCTGAGCAAGCCAGAGGAAGTCATCTACTGACGGTGATGCTCAAGGTCTCTGGCTTCAGTTCCTGCCTCCAGGTTCCTGCCTCGAGTTCTTGTCCTGACTTCCCTCAGTGATAGGTCATGACCTAGATGTGTAAGCCAAATAAACAATTTCGATTTTCTCTCCAGTTGCTTTTGGCCATGGCATTTAGCATAACTATAAAAAGCAAACTACAACAGACTCCCCATACTTCAAATTAACTCACAGAAGATGGGTATTTTTCTGATCTTTGTCTGTACAAATTGAATGTTTCATGCCATTGAAACAATGAATACGACCTTCTAAGGTGAGAATTCAGAATTTTAATGGATGTGCTTTAAATCCCTTTTAAGCCTTCTAATAAAAAATATATTGATTAAGAAGTAAAGTAGACTTAAAACCTCTGGTCCAAGGGCAGCAATGAGCCCACTCTCCTAATTATGTGATATAGTTAAATAACAGCAAATGTCAATGAAAGTGATTTAAACTGATTTGGAAATAATCTTTTGAAAATTGGCTCAAAATGTCAGAGACAGAAATTCTAGTGGAGCTCTGCAAGAAAAGGTGAAAAGAGCTGGCCCACTGCACCTAAGATGACTATCACATTTAAACTGCTGCGACTGCAGTAAAAGACAAGTACCTGATGTCATAAAATGCTTAAAACTGTCGGCAGTAAATTAGAAAGTTTTAACAGACGCAGGAATCTCTACTGCCTATAGCAGAAACTTCTTGGATCTCAGTGCTAGAACTCTTTCACCCGCAGGAAGCTCACCGTTGACTCACATACACCTATTATTACTCTCCCCATAACCACTGCAATTACTGCTTCCCATACAAAATGAAAGCCAAGTTAAGTTCTGCTCTAGGTAGACAGGAAACTCTAATATAAGTTTAGACTTTGCTGGCCATTGCCCTGAGCTCACTGTTAATAAGAAAATGTTTCTCTCTTCCCAAAGATGGCTGACTAGGCCATCTTCTGCTTGGGGGTGGGGGAAGGGTATAGAGGACTTTTGGGATAGTATTTGAAGTGTACATGAAGAAAATACCTAATAAAAAATTGGAAAAAGAAAAAAAAAGAAAAAAGAAATGTTTCTAGGGACTAGAGAGGTAGGTCAGTTAATAAAGGACTTGTCACACCAACATGAGGACCTACATTTGGTTCCTAGCATTCAAATGAAAAGCAAAAGGGTAAATAACACTCATATGCTATACCAGTATAGAGAAGCCAGAAGTAGGAGACCTAGGGCTCATTGGCCAGACAATCTAGCTGAATCAGTGAACCCTGGCTTCAGTGAGAGACCCTGTCTCAAAGATATAATGTAGTGAGTGACTGAGAAAGACACTGATGTCAACCTCTGGGCTCTACATTCAGATCTGCACGTGCACGTGCACGCACACACACAAACACATCTCCAAAGGAGGAAGAAAAGAAAATGCTTCTGACGCTCCTGATGATTTGCCAGGTAATTTCCCCTCATGTTCCAGTTCATGATGAAAACATCTGACCTTTTCTAGCAATAGGCTCAGTGGATCAATATATCTCACATCTAGAAATGCTTCTGCTAAGTGAAATGGATAAAGTGTTTCTAAAATAGAATTTCTTTGAGGAAAAAAAAAATGAGCCTTCTTTCTTACTCTTTATACCTTATACCTGAAGGGGGATGATGGAACTCTATACTCAGACAATAGATGTCAGGAGGTCTCAAAAACTGTTTGTCCAAATAATCAGTCAATCCAACCTTATAGCACAAGCAATATGCTATAATGAGCAATCTTATAGCATGAGCAATTCTTCATAACATGACAGTATGACCCCCACGCCTTTTTCTGTGTAGGTAAGTAACTACATACCCAAACCTGAGTTGCAAGTGCCAAGAACTAATATCCCATCAGATCCTATAGGAGGCTTCTCTCAGTCATGTCACTTCAAATATTATATAAGTTATGCTAAATGATTTAGTGTGTTCAGGAAATGTGTGTCCTACATAGTGTGTCCTGATAAAAGAATGGCACTAACCAGATTGTATGACTCAAATCAGTCAACTAGACTCAACTTTCTGCCTGTCCTATGACTATTGGTTAACAAAGATACCCCAAAGATTTAAATTTCTACAGTCTTAAATTAGGCAGGATTTTTCTTAACTCTAAATCAATGGAAGAAGAAGTGTATCCTGACTCTGAATTGGAACAGACCCATGTTTCATAGCCCAGTATCATTATTACATCCACAAGGAAACCAAGAGGGACCCAGTTATTGACAATAAGTTTTCCTAGGTTACCTAGGGCTTCCATAAGCACACACACACACACACACACACACACACACACACACACCACATACACACCATTTTACAATTGGAAAGAGCAAAACACAAAAAGACTGTTGCAATTTGTGTAAAAAACACTTACATTGGCAATGGGAGACTGGGACTCAAAGCCAACCCCTGAGCCAACCAAAAAAGGACAAGTTAAAGGGATGGTTGCTTTTATGGATAAATTGGGGTAGGCCTTAGGACCCAGCTATTTTGTTCAGTATTACTATAGAAACTTCTGTGAAGATTTTCTTCAGGCAGTATTATCATTTACACCACTAGATTAAACAATAAATAAAGCACATGATTCTCCCTGATGTGAGTGGGTGGGCCTCACTCCATCAGTTGGAAATGTGAAGAGCCCGAAACTGACAGTCTCAAGAAGATGAGAGGATTCTAATAGAAAACCTTTCAACGGAAACAGCAATCAGTATCCATTCCCTGGGCAACCCTGCTGCAGTCCCAGCCCCCTAAACCTGGGACTCAGCTACCACAACCACAGAAAACAGTTCATTTCAATCTCTTCTCAGAATAAGCACACAGAAAGGAAGAGAAAAAGACAGGAGGGTACGTGTGCAAGATAAGGGTTGGGGAAGTAGGAGCGGGAGGAGGACAGGAGGAACGCGATGAAAGGACAAGGGTGGGACCCAAACACATACCCACATGCGACTGGTTCAGTTTCTCTGAGAATCCATAGGAATTCAGTTACAAAACTAAACCTAGAACCTGGGGTTTTTCTCATTCCTCATGGGAATGAGAACTGCTGTTTGTAGAGCATAGCTATATTTCCACCATTAATTTTCTCTTCTACCTCTGCCGGACAGCTCTCACAGACTCTCTACCTGTTCTGCTATGCTCCCCAACACTCTTCAGAGACAGGGATGATCTCCCAAGATGCACAACTTACCTTTCAGTCAACTACAAGGGGTTCCACCATAGCACCTTAGGTTGTCAGGCTCCATCCCCTCCAACTTCATAAATTCACTCCGTGCCATTTTGCTGTCTTTGCTTTCATGTGAGTGCAAGATGACCCTTTCCTATTCTGCTCATGGGAGTCAGTTCTCAGCATCACATCCTCTCTACTAAAAGCCTCCATCCCATACCTAGAACACGCCTTGCTAATAGAGACAGAACTCACCGTGTTTGTAATTATCTGTCTTGTCCTCCCACTCTCATCGTGAACCCTCTGATGCCAAGGTTCACATCTCAGGAATCTCTAGAACAGTGTGCAATGGACTTTCCATATATTTTAATGAGTTCTATATAATCTGCCCACTCTCATCAATCAAGGATAGACCTAAGTTCATTTCAATGGTAGAGTTTGTACTCTTCCATCTTTTACTGGTATGAGGAAATAGACTTAAATCTGTAAAATTGCTTTTCAAATAACGGACTGTGGGTGTTCATAGCCAACTGAGACTTTAGTTTTCTTCTTGTCCTGCCCTTTTGTGTGACCAGTTCAACCAATCCAGCAAAGCAAGTAGCTGTTCTCCTCAGTAGGGTGCATACTTTGCATCCTTCAAGCAGCATCATTTCCCAATCTGTGTCGCTAAAATCTTTCACCTAAGTCTTATTCTTTAGGTGTTTCTGTATTCACACCCAAGACTCAGACAGTCAATCAGCAAATCATGGGAACACTGGTTATAGGAGCAAGATACCAGACATGCTCTGCTAAACCTAGCTATGCTGGCCAATCGGTTTTCAATATTTTATTTCATTAAGTCCTCAAATTTAGCAAGCCAGAAGCAAGCCGTGGTAAATGGACATTCTGTTAGTCCCAAATCCATATGAGAGATGGTAGTGCCCAATATTTCATCACTTTATGGATGTCTGCTTTCCTGGTGACATTTTAAAAGTCATTTTAAACCCTTAAAATATTCAGTAAAGGAATTCTACACAGTTCACTAATGATGTTATCAGATGAGTAAATCCAATCCTGATACTTCACACTGTGGTGTTTCTCCAGGTTTGAGTTGGGGAATCCATTATCTTGATGACATCAGCCCCTGCCTACACCTTCAACAGCATCTACACACATCTGCCTTCGCCTTACTCCATTACAACCTCTGTGCCTTTAGACTTTTGTCCTGTTTGGCTGTCCCAGTGTCTCATGGAAGGTGTTCCTTCTAAATCCTGGATACTACCTTCAGCATTATTGCCCCCACTGTGATCCTTAACTAAGGAGTTTTCCCATAATGCATATCTCAATGGGACATTGCATGATCCCTAAATGATATCAGCTTCTACCTGTTTGTATACACCATTCTTATGGTTTGAATATAAAGCATGTCTCAGAAACTCATGTATTCGAGTGCTCCGTCACCTTGGTGACAGTTTGCAGATGTAGGACATGTATGTATGTATGATCTGGCTATCCAACATGAATACCTGGGACAAGGCTTTCAAGGTGATATGCATTTCTGATTTTGGCCTTAGTTCTATGCTTCCTGATCTACCAAGACATGAGGAACCTCTAGTATGAGCTGAAGCTAGTCACTATGAAGTGTACTAGGCCTTCCCAGATACAGGGACTGACACAGTGACTCAAATTAACCTCTCCTCCCTAAACTGTTTCTGTGTGAAATTTTGTCACAGAAATAAGGAGAGTATAAAGCTATTATAAGTTGATTGCTCAAGTGTGTATACACAATGGTTTCTTCATGTACTCCTGCTTCTCCTCCATTGGTCTGTTTGTTTGTTTCAGATAGAGTCCTGAATCAACACAGGTCAGATTGACTTGCTGGTTTTTATGGCCCACATACAAGCTTAGTAATCAAAGAATTGTTCCTCACCAATCTGTCATAACCACATTTGGGCAGTTTTATAAACTCTTCCTCTCCCTCAGTCACCACCCACTTTAAGATCTGTCTTTGTAGTCCAGCTGAGCTATTTCATGGCCCCTCTCTCCAGCTCTCGCCACCAAAGGCAACATTACCATAGGTCTAGATTATCACCAAGATCTCCTAAAGGGTATAGCCCTGCCTGTCTTTATCCTTCATTTCTCTATAGATAAGTTGGTGCTACTGCTGTCTGCTTAGAACTTTTAATAACGTCCATGCAGGGGTACACAGATAAAAATTTTCTGCATGATCCAAGGTCAACAGATTATTGATGACATCTGCCAGTCACCACTGAGTCCTAGCTCTTACTCTCTTACTTTATCTTTCTGCTTCTCAAACATGTCTAGACCTTGACTGCCTTTGAATCTCTGTGCATCCTTTTCCTTTGCCTAGATTCTTTCCTTGCTTCCTGACACCAAGATCTTAGAACTGTTTCATATTTCTGGTCTCAGCTAAGAGGTATATTTCTAGGAACCTTCTAGACATCCATGTTTTGTGATATGGCAGTTTTTATGAGAACAAAAGGAATGGTTAATACCTTCAATAGAGGATCTCTTGACCACACCACACAAATAAATTCGAGAGGAGTCAAAAGTATATGTGTGCTTACTAGCAATTCGAAAAATGCTAACATGCTGTTCTTGGGACAAAGTCTTCAACACCAAAGGATTTAAAGTGATAAATGAAGAGAGAAAATTATCTCAGCTCTGCAGAGAAGGGCGAAGTCTTTTCTATGGAAGTGCTATCTTTTTTAATGAGCCAAAAAAAAAAAAAAAAACCCTCCCAAGATCTTGATTAATGAAATGATTCAGAGGAATCGGGTCTATGTTAGGAGCAAGAGCCCTCAACACATATAAATCTCTACCAATGTTACAAAACTACACCTACCTGCTCAAAATAACTCTTGCCAGGCCAACTACTTTCTCAGGCTGCCTTTAAGTCATTACACATAATTTGCCTTCTTTGTGTGAACTGTCTTTTTTGAAATCCCAGAGTGAATATTATTCACAGGGCTATAACTGCTAAGGAACACCAATGGGTAGAAGCTGGGGGAGCCCTTGCCATCGGTGTCTAGAGAATCAAAACCACACTAAAAAAATGATGTGTGCTGTGTCCATGGTGATTGTATTTGCATGTTGCCTTCCCTAACAAACATCTTTTATGAGTATTACCTTTTTGATACCTTTAAGACACTGGGTTTTCTCTTTTATAAACAAACAAACAACAACAAAGAAAAGTCCCAACCTTCAGAAGATGGGGACAGGAGGATAGTGTATCCAGAATAGCTTTGAGTACAATGTAAGACCAGGGGTCAGGGCGGGAAGATCGTGGTTTGTTAAACTTGTGTGATCAGTACACTGTTAAGGCAGTATGCTCTCTGCTGCCCTGCCTTCTTTGCAACAGGAGCAATACCTGGGGAGTTTAAATGATTTAAAAGTTAGTTCCCAGTCAGTGGGCAAAATAACTCTAGTGCTGATCCTCACAGCATCCATTCCTTATTTAAAGCCATCACAGATGGCAGCCACTCTTGTTGTCTAAGGAATGTAGTAAGTGTTCCTTAAGGTAAATGAGATTTTCCCACAAGGTCACTTTGGCAAGGTGGCAAAGGCACTGAATGAAGAGAAGCAGTCAACGGCCTGAACTTACTGGGAAGAAGTAGGATTTGATGATTTTCTGTATTCACTTGACCGACCACAGAATGGCTAGACCATGGATTAAAGGTGTGTGTGTGTGTGTGTGTGTGTGTGTGTGTGTGTGTGTGTGTNTCTGTGTGTGTCTGTGTGTGTCTGTGTGTGTCTGTGTCTGTGTGTCTGTGTGTGTGTGTGTCTGTGTGTGTGTCTGTGTGTGTCTGTGTGTGTCTGTGTCTGTGTCTGTGTCTGTGTCTGTGTCTGTGTCTGTGTCTGTGTCTGTGTCTGTGTCTGTGTCTGTGTAAAAGGTTAGCCCATGGATGGGTGGATAATGTAAAGCCCTCTGTTGTATGGGTAGACAACAGCCCATCTCTTGGGAAACCGAATATTACAAACAGGGGAAACAAGTTGCGTTCTGGTTCCTCCTGCATGAGTCTTGGGCTGGGATGCCAGCAGCTTCCTGCTTTCAGCACTTCAGGGTCTCAGACCTTCAGACTTAGAGTACTAGCTATTCCATCAGCACCCCTCTGGGCCTGCATCCTAAAAGCCACACCGTCAGCTCCTTTCTCTTGCATCTTGTAGACAGCAAGCCCTAGGACTCTCGGCAGCCAAGCTTTTCTCATGTAACATAATAGTATCAAGGCTCACAAGCTCTGTAGCAAATTTTCATGTTCTATGTCTTCCTTCCTATTACCAAACAATATTCCATTTCATGGTTATATCAGTTTTACCTACTTATCCATACCACTTATCTATAAAAACCAAAGAAAAGTAGATTTGTCAAAAACTTTAACGTGGAACACTGTGTGGTTGCCATATTTGCTGTACACACTGTGTGCACATTTTCATATGTGTATAACATGACATTAGGGTTGGGATATGCAAACTCAGTGTGTTGACCACCGAAAGCCTTATCCCTGGCAGAAACACAAGCAGATTGTGTATAAGGGTAAAAGCAGTAGCTGTAACTCCACATTCCTTGGTGCTACTGATGGAGCAACAGAGGATAATCCATTCGCTATGTGTTTAACGCCTTGATTTTCTGTATAGTTACCAAGCTATACAGAAATATAGTTATAATTTCTGTATAGTTATAATTTCTCTCCACAGTCTTCCACAGGGACCTCAAAACATGACTATAGCATAAGTGTGAAATGCACAGAAAGAGCCACATCACCCATCAGAGGTGACAGAACACATCTCAAAATATAAACACTACATAATAGGAAGTGCCCTTATAAGATGGCCCAGTTCCGATTTTTCTATGAAATAATGATGAGGCAGTCCCAAAGGAGGCAAGCTTTGGAGTGGGAGAAATGAAAGACGAACACAGAACGAGTTGAAGCTCTGGGGTTTTCCCGTTGTGCTACCTGAAGAAGATGAGTCTGGAGGCAATTTAACAAGTTTAAATTACAACCTGGAAAGCAATAAGCATTGCCTCCCGAGATGTGCAGCCAACTAGGAGAAGTCTGACTTAAAAAAAAAATCGTGTGTATTCCACTTTTTTCCCCCAACTGAATCTCAGAGTCACATGTAGCACTTAGCATTTCGAAGGTAATATGAGGATTCATGAATCTTCAAGCAAGGTGAAGGAACATGAAATTACTGAAATGACAGCCTGGGCTGTAAAAAGTTTCCTTCATCGTGTACGTTGCTAATGAAAGGGTTCAGTGTACACTTTGTTAGGATTCAAATGACGGGGTGTACAAAGAAGAGATGCAAGCACATTCAGAGGCATCAATTTTGTAAATGGATTTAAAGCTGCACATTCAGTTGAGTGACTTTCTGCATGGAACCAAAGACAGCCACGAGGCATAGCCTTGCAGCCACATGTGTCTAGTTCATTGCCCTGTAGTCAGGGTTAACATCTTTTTGCCATTCCCTAACATTTTAGTGTTTAACACAAGAAAATTTCTCATTTCATTTCTTTATGCCACATACAGAACTGAGCCACAGAACATATATTTTCCCAAGCAGCAAGTCAGAATCAGGGATCCTCTAAGCTTATGGCTCCATTCTCTCTGAGATTACCAGAGCCCTCTTTGTTAAGATATCAGGGAGGAAAAAGAATGAAAAGAAACCCTGCATGTTTAGTAACATTCTCTCTGAGATTACCAGAGCCCTTTTTGTTAAGATATCAGGGAGGAAAAAGAATGAAAAGAAACCCTGCATGTTTAGTAAGTCATGTGAACCAGTAATGCAGCACCCCTGCCCACGTTTCATTGGGTGTGTGCAGGTGCACAGGACCCTCACTTACCAGGGACTAGGAAACATTATCTAGATCAGAGCCTAGAGAGACTGGAAAGGATTGTGTGGCTCTTCATATCCATTGATTGCTAAGATCTGACATTACTGCTTTCTGTCCTATAAAATGAATATGGGAATTATAACTAAACATTATTGCTCCTACTACATTTTTTTCAAGAGACCCAAAACTGAGCAAACCACAGGTTGCTGGAAGTCACAGAGATTGTATCCAAAGCATGATACAGAACATCACCAGCATCTAACACGTTCTTTCCTCTAATCAAGTAGTTAAAAATGGCAACTAAAGCATATGAAGGTGATACTGGGATTATGAGTACACGGGTCAGAAAGAAAGACATGGAACAGTCTGAAGTTGTGTTTCTTTTTCCTATTTGGTGGCCAGAGCTTCCTAGCCTTAGTACTGTAGACACTCAGGGCCAAAGCATCCCTTCTTGCAGCATCCTGGGCTCTCACCACCAGATGCAATTAGTAATTCCTCAGGTGTGAGGACCAAAAATGTATCAGATGTCCCCTGGTGGACTAACACGCATCCTGCCCAAACCCTGAGAACTGCTGATCTAGATCATGAAAAAGTGTAGCAGTGTGTCAAGCCCACCGTTGGGTTAGGATACATTTACATGCCAGAACTAATGTCTGTCTGTACACCAATCCACCTCCATCTCTATCTCAGTCCATCTATCTTTCTATTTCTCCTTCCCTCTCTCTGCCATCCTCCCATTGCGACTCCAGCTCTTTCTGTTTCTCGGACAGAACTGGCAAGACCCACCAACCACTTAGTCTTTGGTTTCCTTGACCAGCCTCCATGACACTCCTACTTCTGCGTGCAGACTTCCATCATGTGTGCTGATCTGTTGAGGTTGTTTTACATCCTTCATAGACAGTGACATGTGGGACTCTGTCTGTACCCCACTTTCCCTGGACATCATCATTACAGATTGCTTATAGCAAGTTAAGTTTCTAAATGATCTTCTAACAAATGGCAGATGGATGGGGAGTTCTATATCAAGGTCCCCCCGAATGTAAAGTCCTCTTCACAATTGAAAGTGGAGGCAGGAAGAAGATTGGAAGTTTGCAGCTTTGCCCCATAGTACTGCCTCCAAATGTAACCTAGGAACATCCACTCCCTTTAAACTCCATTAGCTAGCTAGTAAGTATTTCCCACTCTTGATCCAATAACTAGTCTCCCTCTAACTAGCTGCTGCACGTCAGTGTTGCAACTGTACAAGGTTATAATATAGTTAAAGCTGAGATGTGCAGGGGGGGGTTCATTTATTACTTTCACTGATGAAGGGGAAGGGGGTTGTGGGTTATTTTTTTTGACAAGAAGATTGTTCAAGGTCTAACAGTCTTTTTAAATGAATGGAGTGAGCAATCCCTAAGTCACCCAAGCCTTGGAAGGGCACAAGAAGCATGCCGTGAGAACTGTTAGGCTTCACGGGACTCAAAGTTAATCTAAAACTTTTAGAAATTCCAGGAAACAAATGAGAACAAATACTACACGTCATCTGTTACTTCTCAGACCATTAATATTTGTAACTCTTGCAAACATTCTACAAAATGGGCATATATTTACTATATATTAATTATACCAATTGATATCTAGTTACCTATTACTACATTAACATTATATAATGTATTATAATTATAATATACTATGTAATATAATGTATTAATGTATCAGTTAATAGGATTAGTTAATTTATGATCATTATAAGGATGAAACACCTGGGGCCCAGAGGAGTGAGTGATCTTTGCGATACAGTTTTATGGACACAGAGCATGATTTGAATCCAAGCTGCTTTTATTCTGAAGCCTAGCCACTTTTGCTATTTTCCCTCCTGGCTGCACATGGCTGTATAGAAAATTCATTGACTTCAAATTCTGTCTTGGCAATCACAAGTAGTTCTCTACACCCAAACCAAAATGTCACTATGGTAATCAGAACATTAATTTTCATTTCATTGTCTGGCAGTTCTCCTCAACTGCATAAACTACTGGGTTCTGGGTAACAAAACGGAATCAAACCCCTGCTATTTATAGAGCTTTTATTTATTAGTATTTTGGAATAGTGACCTACAGGAAAGTGCTAATACAAAGATGATTCTTAACAATAAACTTACTGGTCTCTTCTTCCAGCATCAATTAGTCATAGTGCTAGCCAAATGGAAGGTTTTCCTTGTGAGGTGGGTGACTGCCCGATCTAATGAGGAAGGCAGCTGCCCTGAAGAGCAGCACCCATGGCCACTGCCTTAGAATTCACTTTCATTAGAATGAAAATCTACCCTGCTGCCCAGCACGCTCAGGTAACCATGGCAACCTACCAGCAACATCACTGGCACAAATTAGAGCAAAGGAGCTCAGACTGGTTCCAACCAGAAACTGAAGAAAAAGAAACCTTTCTCAAGGACACTCCACTCCCGATCTTAAGGAGCCCCTGCCAGTGCTGTGCCTGTTCAGGGTCGTTACCAGAACCAACCACAGTTTTCTTACTGATAGCTTTTTAAAGGAGTTAATGGTACTATATTGAGTCTTAGTTACAAGTAAACCAGAGGGTCTTAGCTCTGAGTGATTCTGAGTGTCACAGAGCTGGATAAGGAGTCATTTGGATTGCTGCCTTGCTGGCCACTCTGCCTAGCCCAGTCAGTGAGTACCAGTCAAGTGAGCATGGACAGCTCCGAAGGAACAGCACAGAAGTTTGACCTCTGGCCTCCATATTCACATAGATGCTCAAGCATGTATATATGCATAATGCACACACACACACGCACACACACACACGAGTCATTGTGGGATATGTCTGAGCAAGAAACCAAGGTATCAGGCCAGGCAGTAGAGGATTCATCTCAGGCCAAGATTCTGGCAGTCCCTTGAATCAACTCAATCACATGACCTTCTCTGTGTGTATATGAGTGTGTCTAACACATGGCTTCCTCCATACAATTGAGTGGCCAACTCTCTCCTCTTTAACACACTATTCCTATTGAATTAGTGGCACTTCCCATTGTATGATCTCCCATTACTCATGACAATGGCCACAACCTTTCTTCTAAATAAGGGTACATTCTGAGGATAGAAAGTTGATATTCCAACATATTAATTTTGAGACATCACAATTCAACCCCTAACATCTGAACACAGTACTCTAAATATTAAATAATGATTATTTTAGGGCGAAATCATGTAAAATGAGTTTCTTCTTTATACATGATAAAGTTACCATTTTAGCTAGACTTTGGAATAACTTCCTACACTGGGAAAAGTGTCCATTCTCTCAACAGTCACTATAAAATGTTCATATAAGATTTGTATTTCACAAACTAACCTTACTTGGCAATTAAAATTCATGATCTCAGGAATTAATAGCTTTAAATACATAACCAAGTTTTAACCAAGCAACATGCAACTATTAAATGAGTTTATTGGGTCTGGAGAGATGGCTCAGTGGTTAAGAGTATTTGCTGCTCTTGCAGAGGACCTGGGTTTGGTTCCCAGCACTCACATGTTAGTTCTCAACCATCTATAACTCCAGTTCCATGGCATCCAATGAATTCTTCTGTCTCTACATGGTATATATATATATATATATATATATATATATATATATATATATATACAAGTATATATACATACAAGTACGATTTTTACAAATACTTTTTTAAAAGGAAGTAATATTTTTTCCTCTTTTTTTTTTAAAAAAAGGTGGGGTGATGTCTTATTTATGGAGCAATGAAACTCAGTACTAGGAGGAAATAAATACTAATATTTATCTGCCTCAAAATCATTTGTTGTCAAGGGCTACTGACAACAGGACTGGTTCTCTAAGGTAGAGTAGGAGCATCCATCCTCACATCAGGACCACACTCCCTCCAGCAGTCTCAAGACAGGTTAGAAGGAGGCCAGAAGACCATGTTCATCTTTATAACCCTTGGACCCAGTTGCTTTAATGTTTAGCTTCTTTGTTCCTAGGGTCATGGTGAGCTGATTCATTTAATGACTAGCCCTTGGTAGGACTGACAACTTCTGAAGATAGACCGAGAGTCAGATGACTCAAACTAAGAGAATAGATGGATATGTAAAGACATCATCTTACATCCAAGAGTAAAGGGCTAAGCTACAACAGTATCATCCTCCAAGCATTGCAGCTGTGATGAACTCCAGTGGCCACAGTCCTCTCTCCTGTAAGTGTAACAGCAGGAGAGCCAATCACCTTGAAGATATGACTCACTATGTCCATATGCCAGGGGAAATAAAGTGAATTGCCAACTTTATAAAGCTATCTTTTGAGTTGTACAATTCATTATAAATAAATAAATAAATAAATAAATAAATAATCCAGCATTTACTGTTGCTGTGCATTCTGGAGGCCCTTGCCTGAAAACTCACTGATGCTAAAATTCATGTTCCTCACCTCATGCTGAGGACTGAACCCAGGAACTCATATACATGAGCAGGATACCACCGAGTCACAACCCTAGTCCGTCCTGTTTCTTAACACACAGCATATCAAAACTTTGAAAAACGATTCCAATTAGAAATTCTTAATTTCAGCAAAATCTTGCTGGCATATGCAATAGTGTCTGCATTTGGTGGCTGATTATGGGATGGACCCCCGGGTGGGGCAGTCTCTGGGTGGTCCATCCTTTCATCTTAGCTCCAAACAATATGAACTAACTAGTACCCCCCGTGAGCTGTGTCTCTAGTTGCATACATAGCAGAAGATGGCCTAGCCAGCCATCATTGGTAAGAGAGGCCCCTTGGTCTAGCAAACTCTATATGCCCCAGTACAGGGGAACGCCAAAGCCAAGAAGTGGGAGTGGGTGTGTAGGGAAGCAGGGCTGGGAGAGGGTATAGGGGACTTTTGGGATAGCACTTGAAATGTAAATGAAGAAAATATCTAATAAAAAAAGAAAACAGAGAAAAAGAAATTCTTAATTTGTCTCTAATATATACTATTCTGAATTTATATGAATTAAATTTAAGACTCAGGTTAGAAATTAATCGAGGCCTCATTATGTAATTAAATGTTTAATTGGAAGCATAAATTAACATATTAAACAGAGGCATATAATTTTAAGAGACAAACCCTTTAATCTCAATAAGGAAATTCACCATGGAAACAAATTATCTGACCCATCCAATTAAGTAAGTGGTTCAAAATGATTTTTTCAAATTACTGAAAAATGTGGCCATTACTAAACAGATATATCATAATTTATGCACCGCACTCCTGAAATTGTTCAACAGCACTAAAGCCAAAAAACAGAGAGAGAAAGGAAATTAAATGTGTGGTTTTTAAAATACACAGAGAAGAAAAATCAAAGCTGACATCTCAAAGAAGGATGACATGCCAATGTTTTTTGTTTTTGTTTTTTGTTTGTTTGTTTTTTCTTTGTTTTTTTGTTTTCTTTGTAGCCCAGGGTATCTATGCCAAAGAAGGGTAAAGTACTAACGCTTTTATTGTAGTCCAGGCTATCTATGTGGTTTGATATTTTTGTCTTTGCTAACATTGGGAAATGATACAATGAATTTTTAACTGTTTCTGGTAATTGTGGTAAGTGATAGGTCTGGCTCACCACACTACGCTCAAGAGAAACCACCAGGCACAATGTGTATAGGCAAGCACAAGGTCTTCAGGATCTATCTATCCAGCTAGCAACCTCAGGGGCTGGACTGGCATAGAATCCTTCACAGCTGTTTCTTATCACAGGATCCCTTAACAATAAGTATTCTTTAAAGTTCTAGCAGGGATACCTAACAGTAACTCTCAATGGCCAAGTTCAAGAATTGGAAGTAACACACCAGGCACAAACCCGCATAAACTAGAACCAGAGAAAGCACAAACATGATTCAGTAGGTGGCACTCTTCCCTAGGCCAGGACGCACCAGGTTCTGTGAGGATTGAATGCACTCTATCTGGCAATTACCTTTATTAATTTCTTCCATAGAACGCTGTGAACTGAAACACTATCAACTGCATAACCTCAAATAAATGCCCCGGCTTCTTTCTGAGAGACACATTGCAAGTAGAACACCAGTGTTCAGGGTGATACAGAAGAACACACAACTGTCAATTCGAGGAGAATTAGGTGACGGTAGTGTTGCAATTGACATAATGGTAAATT
The DNA here is from genome assembly GCF_900095145.1 of Mus pahari. Classification (NCBI taxonomy): domain Eukaryota; kingdom Metazoa; phylum Chordata; class Mammalia; order Rodentia; family Muridae; genus Mus; species Mus pahari. The sequence continues at coordinate 62,169,468 of NC_034594.1, forward strand.
AATTCCCCATACCTATTATAGGAAGATCCATTTGATCTCTTCCATGCCTATTGACAGTATCCGATGAACTAATTTAAAATATTTTAAGAAGCAAGTTAGTGAGTTTCTCATGTTTGGAATTTCTCAGATTGAGGATTGTGGGAAAGCATGGTCTATGAATGCAACACCTTTTAGCCTATCTCTGGGCTCTAGCTACTCAATGCCAGTAACACCTGCCTAGCAAGACAACCAGGAAATGCATCCTGATACTAGCAGATACCACAGGGAGTGGGGTAAACAAAGCACCACACTGAGTACACAAGTACACAAGTGATCTTTCTACATAATAAAGACAAGTACCTGATTTTGTTGTCAAGGATCAAGCTACACTATCAGCATCCTTTCGATAATAAGATCTGCTAACCCATTAGAATCTTGAAGCTAATGCGCACACATTACAGAAAAGGTCGAAGCTATTGAAAACACAAAGAAAAAATAAAATCAAGCTATCAGCAATCGCTTCAGATCATAACTCCTATCCTTATTAGTGTAGCATTTTAAGCAGAAAATTTTTTCTAGGGTTTTGTGATATTATGTGCCCTATTAGCATCTTAAAGAGACATGGAGTAGTCTGTGAAAAATCCTTTTAGCTCTAAATATATTCTGTTATTACTTTACCAAGGATAATGTAATGACTATAGTATTCCTTTAAGTGGCACATCATATATTTTTTAAAACCAATTTGTTATGTTGAGATTTTAATGTACATGACTTTAGCTCTGCTGTTGGGATAAACCCCCACAAGAGGAAATTTTGAGTGCTAAACCATTGAGCCCTCTTATACAAGGGGCACAAAAGAGGGAAGAAACAAAGAAACAATGATAGGAAGGGTGAATGAATGAAAGAGAGGAAAATATGGAGGCAGACACTAGATCCTGGGAAAAGTAGAGGCAGACATAGGGCAGGTGGAGGGAATGAGGGAGAAGGGAAGGGAGGGCTTTGTTCAGTGGAAACTGGACTTGACTGGTACTTCCCTGCCCTGCAGTCCTTCCCTCTTGGGTTTTACTGGCTCACACGGCTCTTCTTCCCACAGCAATAATCTTGCCATTACCCACCATTCCAATCGTATACTCTTCAAGTTACTTTCTTCCCGTGACTAACACACATCAGTGCAACAGTTAGGCAAAACAAAAACAAATGAGACACCTTGAAAACATTACGTTCAGTGAAAGAAACCATACACAAAAGACCATGCATTTGTGTGATTCCTTTTTGTTTTTAACAGAACATGCAGCAGAGGCACATTTGAAGAGACAGAAAGTAGATTAGCAGTTGCCAGGGGCTGTGGGCAGAGTAGATGGAAACGAAGTGCTGGATCACTGAAAGGTTTCCTCGCAGGGTGATGACTCTGAGGAGAGTGTGCTGACCTCGTGGAACAGTGATGGATGCACTGAATGCCACTGAGCAGTATTCTCTGCGCTGGTTAAAGTGGTAAACCTTATGGAACGCATGAAAAGAAGGCAGGAGTGAAAACCAATCATGAAATGTCTTAGTATTTGAGTTGAAGGAATGGAAAACAAATCACAATAAGGGCAGGAAGCAGAATAGGCCCTGTTTCATTGAATACTCACAATGCTGCCAGGTGAAAATTCTTCCCCCTCCCCAGATGTGAGGCAGCCCCAGCTGGTGAGGTTCAAGAATAGGCAACTATAGAAAACTAGGAATAGAATTTGACTTCTGGATCTATAAGTCCATAGCTGGTGATGGATTCCAGGTTAACTAGGTAGATGGATCCTTTGATCATTGCCTCGGGATGTATCAGCCTCCTGTTATCAAGACAGGCAGTCTACACAGGGATGAAGGAGAGAAAAGTCCCTATACCACCCGCCTGGGGAAGATTTCTCCTCTCAAAAAAAAAAAAAAAAAGAGGCTCATTTAATGAGAAATTACATTCTCCATGTGCATGACGATGATGATGACGATGAAGATGGTGGTGATTATGATAGTGGTGGTAGAGATGGTAATGCTAATTAATGGTTGTTCTACTTACAGAAAGACCACAGTAAGTGGCACAGTAAAATAGAAGCTATGTGAGATGCAAATTTATAGCCAGAGACTGCCTTGTTATAAAGGTGCCATCCCTCCCTGGATGCTTCCAGAATCAAAGCACTATATGAAATTTCAGGCAGGTGAGCTTTCATTTGTAATCACTGTCCTGGACAATGGCCCATGACAACTCTGAGAGATCCTGGGACACAGGCAGCCAGCTAAGCACTGTTACTAATTATGGTAATTTTAGGGCTGTGGTGAGATCAGTGTCCTGCATATCCTGAAATCCAAAAGAGGGTGAATTGGAGGTACAGGTGTGTGGATGAGAGCAGGAGGTGGGGGGCTGATGTGTGTGTGGAATCATCTCACTGAGTCAGGAAGGATGCTCATAAGGGAGTGTAGGGCCAGAAGCAGAATGGACCATGTTTCAGGAAAGAAGAACAGTTGAGTGAAACATAGACCTCAATATTATTACCAGCATGTGTGTTTTCTTCTTGATGGTAAGTGAATAGAATGGCCTCACAAAGAATAGTCAGAATTTGTAGCATGTAATTTCTAAGAGAGCACTCAATAGCTTAATCTCCCTAAAACCGATATTCTATAGTCTTCTCTTGAGTATGGTGTGAGCAGGACTGTGGTCTGCTTTTAGTAGTTTACTCCCAGGTTCTTGTCCTACACAAAGAGTCTGTTTTCTGTCAGTCTGTCAGCTCTTTCCCTCAACTGCCAGGTTGGGAGCCAGTTATAATGTTACGTACAACTCTGGGCAGACACTCCTGTGGCAAGGCATTGAAGAAAGCCAAGGCACACAGCCAGCAAGGAACTGAAATTATCAGGCCACCAACCTCTAGGAAGCCAAATCCTGCCAACAATCCTTAGTGTGCTTGGCGGGGTACACGCAGTCAGGTGAGCTTTCAGTGGAGACCACCAACCTGCTCAACAGCTCTTGGCAACTTCAAGAGCCACTCTGGGGCAGAGGCTGCCAGCCCAGTTATGCCAGATTTCTGAGCCTCCAAAGCTATGACATCTGCTTAATTTACTGCTTGACATCACTGAGTCTAGAATAACTTTTGTACAATAGGCAGCTATACAGCTGGATTTGTTGATGCCTTGCCAGTTATTAAATAAAGAGAATCATTCTAGAAATGTAATATTCTCTCCTAGATGTAGCCACATAATCTTGCCCCCAAGTAAGTCACCTACTTATGAATATAGCTTCTACAGTCTTTCTGTGGTCATTGAGGACAATAGATAATGGACTGTTTACCCTCCATTAAAAAATCAATTAAGGATTGGCACTTCATCCCCTTGATTTAAATCTACTGGCTGGTTATCCAGAGCCTCGGGGACACACATTGACAAAGGAAGCTATTAGAGCTATTTGATTCCCGGAGGAAACTCAGCAAAGAATTCCCTCAAAAGTCTTCACTGTCCTTTATCCCAAAACTCTATGCAGCAGCAACGGAGAAGGCAGTAATGGGCACAGAGGTGATGGGAACAACGGTACAGCGAGCATTAAACAGCAGGTTCATATGCCCCACAGCAACATCCATCACACGTCCTCACAGGAGACATGTTTCTGGTGAAGAAATGAGGCATGAGCTAAAGCCTTTGCAGCAGGAAACATCAGCTCCCTCAAGGCAAATGGAGATTTTCTACTGCATTGCCTCAGTCCACCCACAACGGAGAAGAAAATACCAAAATAAAAAATAGAGAGAGAGAGAAAGAAAGAAAAATAAAAGTCCAAGGCTCTTTTTAAATTTTCCTATACTTTTAAGAGCTTTAATAAATTAAGTTCATGATCCTTTCCCTTCCATTACAAAAATCTCTGTGCATGTCATCAAATTCAAGGAAAATAAGATGTGCAAGGTGATGCCCTTTTATGAATCATCCTAAGTAGCTGCTCCATTTGGTACATTTGAGAGAATGCCAGGAACAAAGGAACAAAGGGAGAAGAGGGGTGGCCGTCAATCGTGCTATGCATATCTGTATGCGTACATAGCTTACCTGGACTAGTACACCTCAATAGAAAGAACCTGAGGTCCTGTCTCGGCAAACAAAGTGTGTCCACTTTTACCATCGCTTGTCTAACTCCTCACTGGAAAGAGGGCATTTACCTCACCAGAGGACTAGCACTTAATACCAGCTAGATTTCAAATCAAGGACACCAAGTCCTGTCCGATGCTTCCCATGAAATATTAATGGTTTAAACAAAGTATTTCCTAAATCAAGACAGAGAGATGAACAAAGGGTGGGATATATACAATATCCCAGGAAATAAATCTATCCTCACATGATCACGATATCAGGGAAGCCATAATCAGGATAGGATATATCATGTGAGAAAAAAAAAATCCAATTTCGATAAAAGGAGAGAGAGAGAGAGAGAGAGAGAGAGAGAGAGAGAGAGAGAGAGAGAGAGATTTTATGTTTCTCACCAAGTGCGACCTCCCAAAAGAGTGAGAGTGGACATGTTATAACACCACATATCTGCTGGTTTGCGTTGAGGCAGAGCCAAAGACTGACATGAAGACCCACTAGAACACTTAAGAATTTAGTTCATTTCCTTTTAGTCACTGAAGTCTCCTAGTCTGGACTCTGTATGTAGCTTTCCTCTTAAATGATATGCTTCCTTAAAATAAAACACTACTTCTAATTGCAAATACATTAGCCCAGAGGTTCAGGTTGCCCCTGCGAGCTGACTATTAGGTATTGTGTATATTTTAAGATAGTTTAGCCAGGAGTAAAGGATACATATGTGTATCTTGTCCGTTGCAGTGGTTTCATATGAAGGCTAAGGCAAGACACTTCATGAATGATAGCGGGCCCAGATCCAGGTTTCTCATGGGACTGGAAGCTTTATGAATGTTCTGCTGATTTCTTTTCAGGTACTTGGGTGCTCTGCATACTCCACTGTACACTCAGGGCACTTCTACTCTTGTGACAGTGTCTGTGTGACACTGGCAGGTAGATTGGCCAAGGCTATAGTGTCAACTTCTATAGTAAACATTTGGGATGCTGAACTTGTGTTATATTTTTAAAAATAAAACAACTACTGATAGAAATATACATTTTCTTTCAGCTGTGTGATCCCATTATGCCATGTGTCTGGCATGTATTCTGTAGATGATGGCCCAGGAGTTCTGGCTGAGGGAGATGAAGGATGCCTTTGGTTTTGTAGAAGAGCGTGAAAAGTCATTCACAATTATCTGCTGTTGTTTTAGGGATGGTAATGTGTCATGTCAGATAGTTGGATCTAGAATAAAGCTCTGTGCTGAATCCCAGACAGTGGGTGAGGCTCAGTGACACTATTAACTAATGGGTTTTAAAGCAGCATTGGCTGTGAGCATCCGCCTCTGTATTTGTCATTGGACTGAGGGTGGGGTTCCTGATAGAGGAGTTGGAAAAGGGACTGAAGGAGCCAAGGGGGTTTGCAGCACCATGGGAGGAGCAACAGTGTCAACCAGCCAGACCACCTGGAGCTCCCAGGGACTGGACCACCAACCAAAGAGTAAACATGGAATGACCCATGGCTCTGGCTGCATATGTGGCAAAGGATGGCCTTGTTGGATGTCAGTGGGAGGAGCAGCCCTTGGACATGAGGGTGTTCGATACCCCAGCATAGAGGAATGCCAGGGTAGGAAAATGGGAGTAGGTAGATGGGTGGGTGAGCACCCTCAAAGAGGCAGGGGGAGGGAAGATGAGATAGGGGGGGTTTCAAAGGGGAGACCTGGAAAGGGGAAAACCTTTGAAATGTAAATAAAGAAAATATCCAATAAAAAATAGAATCAGACCCTGGTTGGTTACTTCCATAGGCTATGTGCCACCATTACACTAGCATTTCTTACAGGCAGGACACCACTGTACACCAAAGGGTTTGTGGCTGGGTCTCTGTTCGTGTTTCTCTCTTGGCAGAGCATCTTCCTGTACTGAAGATGCTAGAATGCAAGGGTGACAGTTCTATGTAGGTACATGTTGACTGCTCCGTGCTCAGTGAGTTATTTAGATATCTTTTGCAATGGGGCCTTGCCTTCAGATTGTGGAGAACAGCCTGTATTCTTGGTAACAGCCTGAGTTGTTTGTGGATTCCCATGGTACTCCTATGTCCAACAACTCAAATAAATGTAATCTGATCATGGTACTGGAAGCTTCATTTAGTGACAAGAAATGGTCATTTGGGGCTCTGTCTCCATGATTATTTAGTAAGTTCATTTACATTTATGAGGGCTATCTAAATGAACTTATATATACGGAAGCTTCTAATGTATTGGGTTTCTATACTATCCCTCAAATGGTCCTTAGTTTTAGCTATCTCTCCCCATATTTTCTCCCTCATTCCCCTTTCTCCTCCACTCTCCACTTGATCCTCCAGTTCCCAACACACACACACACACACACACACACACACACACACACACACACACCTTTATCCTATTCCCTTTTCTAGTAAGATCTTCTGCCCAACTGCACCTCAGTTTCTTACTCTATTTCTAACCTCTGTGGTTGTACAGATTGTAGCTTGGTCAGCATTGAATTAACAGCTATCATTCATGTATAAGTGAATACATACCATATTTGTCTTTCCAGAACTGGATTACCTCATTCAGGATGTTTTTGCAGTCCCATCCATTTACCTGAGAATTTTATGATTTCATTTTTTATCATGTGAGTAATATTCTATGATATAAATATACCACATTTTTTTGTGCCATTCTTCGATTGAAGGACATCTAGGTTATTTGCCATTTCTTGGTGTTATGACTGGTCCAGTGGATATGGCTAAGAGAGCGCCCACCCAGGATTTGAATATTCATCAGTGTCTGTTGTTATGTCCCCCTATTAAGTTTTGTTAATTCAGATATTCACTCTCCACCCTTTATTTAATTTGGATGAGGGTTTGTCAATTTTATTGATTTTCCCAAAGAACCAACTCTTTGTTTCAGTGAGTCTTCATATCATTTTGGTGTTGTTTTCTTTTATGAACTTTGGTGCCCTTGTGTTTGGTACACAGATGTTAAGTACTTCGATACCCTCTTGGTGGACTTTTCCTTTTATGAATATGTAGTTTCCATCCTTATCTCTTCTGGTTAGTTTTAGATTGAAGTCTTTTCTATCAGATATTAAAATGCCCACTTAAGCTTCCAATTTCTTGGAATATCTTTTTCAAAACAATCTTTCATCCTGAGATTCTGTCTATCCTTGAAGTTAAGGTATATTTCCTGGATGCAGCAGAAAGATCAATCATGTTTTCAAATTATTATTTGGGTTTTATCATGGAATGTTTTATTTTCTTCATCTATTGTGATTGAATGTTTTACTGGGTATAGTAGTCTAGGTTGGTATCTGTGGTTGCTTAGAAGTCTATGAACATCTGTTCAAGTCCCTCTAGCTTTTAGATACTCCATTCAGAAGCCAGGTGTTATTCTAATAGGTTTCTCTTTATATGTCAGTTGGTCCTTTTCTCCTGCAGCTTTTAATATTCTTTCTTTGCTCTATGTGTTCAGTGTTTTATTATGTGCCAAGAGAACTTTCTTTTCTCATCCAGTCTATTTAATATTCTGCATGATTCTTGTGCCTTAATAGGCATCTCCTTCTTTAGTTAGGGAAATGTTCTTCTGTAATTTTGTTGAAAATATTTTCTGTGTCTTTCACCTGAGTTTTCTCTCCTTCCTCTATTCCTATTATTTTTAAGACTTGGCCTTTTCATAGTGTCCTGGATTTCTTGGAAGTATTGTGTCAGGGTCTTTTCAGACTTAACATTTTCTTTGACTGAGGTATCCATTTCTTCTATCATGTCTTTAATACCTGTGATTCTGTCTTCCATTTCTTATATTCTGTTGGGGAGACGTCCCTCTGCCATTCTTGTTCAACTTCCTAAACGTTTCATTTCCAGATGAAATGAAAATGTCCAGTTTGGGTTTTCTTAATCACTTTATTTTTATTTTCAGATCTTGAACTGAAACATTGAAACAAACATCCATTTGTTTCCACATTTTGTTTGTGTTTTCATAGACTAAGGATTTATTCGTCTCTTTACAATCTTTTTTATCATATTCATAAAGGTCATTTTATTTTTCAGAGCGTGTGCTTCAACTCTGTTATAACAACGCTTAGGGCTTGCTGTGGTAGGGTTGCTAGGCTCTTGTGGAGAAATGGTGTCCTATCTGGTACTGATTGTGTTTTTACACTAGGGTCTAGACATCTGGGTTTGGGAAGACTGTAATTCTAGGTGTTGCTCTTGTGTTTGTTGAGTGTTTTGTTCCTGAGATTGTGTTCCCTCTCCGTATCTTAGGAGAATGAAGGTGATATGTACCCTGATACAAGATTCCTATGGGATCCTGATAGGTGTGGACAGTAGGGGTTTCTGCTACAATGTATCCCTGCTTCTCTGGATGGAATGCCAGAATCTCGCTATGTAGTGCCTGTGGATGCATCAAGTCTTTCCTATAGAAAGGTGTCCGAACTCATCAAGACAAGAGTTTATGTTACAGAAAATGTATGCTAAGGGCCCTGAAGAGCCCTTCCTGTGGTGTTCCTAACCTGGGTCTGTGAAGGGTTGAGGCTGGAAGCAAGGCCAAGGTATACAAGGACTTTGACTAACTTGGAAGACAGAATGAGAGAAACAAAACGGGGGACTCAGAGGTAAGCCTGGAATGACCTGGTGCTCTCTCTCCTGGGAACAACACACATCCTGTAAACACAGTAATAGGAAAATGCCTTTGTGATAATAAATGACACCTTCAGGGTGTCGCAGACATTGCAGGCATAGCAGGTGGTGACAAAGAATTTCTAGCCCTATCCCCAAGTGCCACAGAAACAATTTTTCAAGTGAATGCATAATCCATCAAGGTGGGACACACAGAAAAAATAAATAATAAAGCCTCCAGGTTCAGTGAGGTCATTAGCTCAGAAGGTAACTTTCCTGGCTCCCACAATGATAAATATCATTTATCCCCACCATTTCCTGAGTCGATGATTTTATAATCCCCACATTTGGCTTATGAAGATGCCTAATGACTCACAAATGCCAATCTGACTAATGTCTCATTTACAGAACTTGGTATGCACAGGAGCCCAGACATCACTTTGCTTGCCAAATAAATGAATGTAAAATATTTTCAGTAAAAACAAAGAAATGAGCATTCGGTACAGGAAAGAAAACCACATCTGTACCCATTGTCACATCAGCATTTGCCTCTGACTTGCTGGGTTGGGAGGAGCTCAAACACCCAGAGACCTAATAAGAAATACCCTTTTATATTTAAAAAAGCATTTTATGACCTTTTTAGGACCAAGCGTTATTCACTGAGACTTTAACATCTGTATCTTCCTTGCCACCATATTGGCTTATAGTTCACTGGCTTTTATATTCAACCAAGGGGGTCTGGATCTCCATAGCAACCTTTATGTATTTATATACGTCTAGTTATGGCAAAAGCTCCAGGTGCTTTATAAATATATATCCAAGTGTGAATTTAAACCTCATTGTTTCCATCACCAATAAAGATATTTTGAAAAGGAAAGGTTCAAATAGCTTAAACTAATTTTAGGGAGGTTTTAATAGTTCAGAGAGGGATTGAGGGCACAGATGGCAAGGACTTTAAATATTTATCTTCGCCCTCTCTCCCAAACTCATAATGAAAAATTTGAAGTTATATAAAGAAAGCACAAAATGAAAGGGAAAGAATACAGTCACATGAAAGAGGCTGCGGCAGAGATTTGGAAGCTGTACAGAGCAGCTGAACCTCCACGGAGGAGCCATAACAGCCAAAGCAGGTTTAGTAGACTGAGATATAGCTTCTCCATTTGTATCATGTGCTCCTATTTCTCAAAAGGTTTCTGGATTTAGGAAAGGAGCTTGGGATTTTACTTCAGTTGCTTAAACTACCAAGGAGCCAGAGTCTCCAAATTGGGACAACCATCAGATGAACGAACAGAAGGCAAACTCATATCCTATGGCATGTCACTGAGATCCTTCAAGGTACCAAGAGCCAAACAGGAGAGTCAAAGGACTTGCAGTGAAAGGAATGGAATCAGGGTGCCTGGAAGGACACTGAAGTTACCTCACAGATAATGACTTAACTAAACTTGCAGAAATAATTGCATAAGAAAGCCAGCAGAAAGACAATGGGTAAAGTTGTTACAGGCTCAAATCTCTACCTACCAAAATAGAGATCCAGGAGGTATTATGTAATATGAGTGATGGAGAAACTATTTAGAAATATGAAAATAAATATAAGGAGAAACACCCAAAATAACTAGGTTTATAGGGACAAATAAAATAATATTTTATGATTAGTACTTCACATCATTCCATTTTTTTTCTCTGTGACTATAACTTGGTTAGCATTACAACTGAAGGAATAAAAAAATTGGAAACACAATTCCGAGTTTTCAGCGGGCTACTTCAGCAGTCTGCAGCTATCAATCTAACATGATGCTTCAGAAACATTCCCTTTTCCATTAAGCAAATAATGAATTCAAGTAGCCTTAAAATAGCAAGCTGACATTGCTCACGGTCTTTTCTTCCACACAGACACCTCTCGCCCAAACAGTGAATGGAACACTGGGGAAAAGAAACAGTATTGAGAGTGCTCACTCAGAAATGTATAAACAAGAAAATCTTGATGGATTATAGTTGAATAAACTAGAGTTGTGTTTTGAAAGTTGTTAACAACCTTCTTAGAGTCTCTAAAAAGACATGCAGCACACACTTGTTTTGCTATGTGGTGTTTCTGTAGAGTGACTAAACATCAGAATTTACCATATAGGAACTATATTTTATCCACAGAATAAATGCAAGAAACACGCAGAATCATTAACAAACTTTCTGAAGAAGTAAGTTCACGATTCAAATAATAATTAAATTAAAATATTCAAATCTAAGCCAACAAATTGTTTGAAATGAACGGTCCAAACATGAACTCTCTGGAGGGGTGGGTAACTACCTACTAAAGGGCTTTTCCCAGGTTTTCCATTGTGAACATATTTTCCATCCTGCTTTCAAAATGATGCTTTAAGACTTTCTGGGAATGGCCAGCAAAGCATCATTTCACACCCCTGTGGTAGAACTATGCGGTTGGGTTTTTGGTTCTGTTTTATTTTATTTTGTTTTCTGCAAATGTTTAACATACTTAACATACTTAACAACACTGAAATGCTCACACAACCTAGGATATGAAACCCAAATTCCATATAGGTTTTGTATTAATTTCTTAAAGATTTATTTATTTTTATTTTATATATAAGTGCCTGCATGTGTGCATGTACACCATATGTGTATCTGTGGAAGCCAGAAAAAGCCATTAGATTTTCCTGAAGCTAGAGTTACACATAGTTGTAAGTCACCATATGGAGAGGAGAACAAACCAGGGCCCTCAATAAAGGCACTATAGGCTGCTAACCACTGTGCCGTCTTTCTGCATCCCCATCCCATATAGAATTTTAAAGAAAAGAAATGAAGAATAAAACAAAACCATTGCAAGCAACATAATGGCAAGATGCTCTTTTCACAGAATAATCTGCCTTACTTTTCTAGTTTTAAGAGTTTTCTAAATCCCAGTGAAAGAAGTTTCTGAGGATCAAGAAATGCCAAGTAATCTAAACAATGAGTTATATATAAACATTATTTATATGTATTATATGCCATATATATGCATGTATTACTACAGAGAAAGCCCTATCCATTCACGGACTCTGCAGATATAGATCATCTGTTGATCAGAACGTCTTTTAAAAATAGCAAACCCCACACATCTGTTCTGGCAATGTCACTATTCCATAGCCAACACAGAAAAACAACCGTCTGGACAGCGTTGGAACTGTACAACATATCGTAAGTAATCCAGAGATACTTACAAGTGCTTAGGAGAATCTGCATGGATCAGATGAAGATTCTGTCTGATCTCATACAAGCAAGATATTTACACACCCTGGAATTCTGGAGTCCTCAAGAGATCAGGAGACAATATGATAATACATATTGAGACACAATCATGAAACTGCCTGAATCTCTAGAATTCCCCAATTACAAGGACATCTTTGACCAGCTCAATAATGCTACTCAAAGACATTAGATCCCAATGCTGGAACCTCTAAATGTTATTTTATAAGGAAGAATGGTTGAGGTTTGTTCTGTTGCTATGTATTGCAATGCTAAGTCCTGTATCCCAAGGTCTAATTGCCCCAAGACAAGTGAATTCTCAAGGATGCCAGCTTTTGTTGTGCAAACCTTTTCCCTTAATTTAAAACTATTGGTGAATAAAGATGCCTACAGCCTTTAGCTGGGCATAAGAGAGGTAGGTGGAGCTTTGGTTCCTGGGCCTGGAGTCTGAGGCAGAAACCATGAGGAGAGGAAGGAGGAAGGAGGAAGAAGGAATCATGAGGTAGGTGTATTGTGAGCTCATGGCCATGAGGGTTGGCTAATTGGAGTAGGTGTGGCAGAGGCAGAACATGGCAAGTGATATCTCAGGATTATGAACAGAGAAGTAGACAAAATAGCATAGAAAGATTGATATCTGCCCAGCTCTAGTGCTTTAAGGCTTATAAGTACAAAGGTTTTGTGTCCTTTTATTGGGGAACTAAATGATCAAAGGTGGAATAGAAACCCCCAAATAATATTTACCACAACAGAGAAGGGGCATTGCAGACTTTGTTAGTGACTTGAAAAGGGTTAGTTATCTTGGATTATTCAATGGGCACTAAATACAGCTACAAGTATCCTTCTAAGAGACAGAAGAAGCAGAAGGCATTGAAGGACAAAAGGCAGAGCAGCCATATAGGCACAGGCTGGAGTGATGGGAGCACAAGTCATGAACATCCGCAACCTCTGCAAGCAACAAAGAGTGAAGCATGGAGTTTTCTCCTGGAACCTTCAGAGGGGGTATATGGCTCTGGCTCTGGCTCTGCTATTGCCTTAATATCTGCCCAGTGACACTGGATTTTGACTTCTGGTTCACAGAATGTTGAGAGAATACACACTTCTGTTGCTTGAAGCCATAAAGCAGCCTCCAGAAAACCAGAACAGAATTCTTTCATGTGTTCTTGGGTAAGCCTGCAATTATTATGCTGAGCATACCAGCAAGTCTGACACAAGACAAGCCACAAATTAGACAGAAAAGGTCACTTTCCTTGAAACTATGGAAATTCTGATCTGAGCACAAGAAGAGACAAATGTCCAAGTTGCTGGCTTAGAGGGAGCTATTTGCAAAATACTCTACTTAGGAGACAGTTTCTAGCACTTAACTTTCCAGACAAACCTCTCACATACAAAGAATGTTTCCTTATCCACTGTTAAAACCAATTTAAAGGTATGTTTATTTAATATTAAAAATTGAGAAAAATAAAGGTAAGCAAAAAATAAAATTGTATCACAAGTTTTATCTGTATCTTATTACCCAGAGATTACTTATAACTGACAATGTATTTTTTTCTAATAATATAAACAAAATCTGGGAGTCATTATTTTATTTTTTTAAGGAGGAAAGAATTTAGTTGGACTCATGGTTCTAGGGTCCAATCCATCAGAGCAGGGAAGTCAAGGCAACAAGAAGACACAGTAGTTCCTCACATTGTGCCCATAACCAAGAAGAGAACCATGAATCTTATTTGATTTTTACATAGTTTTATAGAAACTATATCTTTGGGCTGGAGAGATGATAACTTAGTTAGTAAAATTATTGAACTGCTAGCTATACCTCCACAAACAACATTCTAAAAAGGTTGGAACTCAGAGGTAGTGATGCCTGCCTTTAATCCCAGCACTACAGAATCAGAGGCAGGGGAATTTCTGTGAATTCAAGGCCAGCCTTGTCTACAGAGCAAGTTCCAGATTAGCCAAGGCTACACAGAGAAATTCTGTCTTGAAAAACAAAAACAAAAACAAACAAAAAAACCCAAAACAACGAAAAAGATTTTTTTAAAGTTGGGCATGGTGGTACATGTTTTCCTCTTTCTAGCATACTAACTCCCGTGTCCATGGAAACTGGATCCTTCGCAGCTCCAGAGCAGAACACCTCCACAGAGCCCAAGCATCCAGATTAAAGCTCCTAACATAAAACCTGCTCTCATGTTAGACATGCAACATGTCCAATATGATCAGAATATATTCAAAGACAACTAGTTAAAATATTAGGACAAAGCCTGCCAAAGTACACTAGGTTGGGCAGAGTCGAAGCCTGAACGCCTTAAGCCAACTTGTGTTATCATAAGAAGAAGCAGACTAAAAAGAACTAGCCATGAGGGAAAGCAGAAGTTTGATGTTACAGAGCAAGACCTCTAGGGGAAGGTCTGGAGTACATCGAAGTGGACCCTTCTGTTAGAATTTATAGAGGAGAAACCAAATCACTTTAGTAGGTTACGGTAGTTCAGGTTCACTATTATTTCAGTCCATAGCATCCAAGGTGTCTATTTACTTTTTTCCCCCCATTAATACCCAGACCATTAAAGAGTCTGAAGTATAAATGAAAGGAACTTAGAAAAGAAGACTGGGGTGAGGGGAGAAGAGAATACATTCAAGGAAGGAAAAACTTAAAGAAATCTACAAGTCCACAGGGAGTAATTGTTTTAAAACGACTGGAAACACATCTGTTAGGGTCCATGAGAAAACTCAGTATGGCTCTTACAGTGAAAACTTAGGGAGCTGGGTTCAATTTCCACAACCATATAAAAGTGGAAAGAGTAAAGATGACTTTACAAAATTGTCCTCTGAACTCCTGGTGGCCGCTGACAACAATAATTAATTTTGGTTTAAATTAAAGCTTATCTGCTAAACAAAAGCTTTTAGCTACTGTTGGGGTTTTCTTTTCCTCCTTAAATTTAAAGGGGCAAGAAATGAGAATATTTCGATTGTTTACAATAGAATCTGAGAAAGAAGAAAAAAATACAGATTAGCTGTGCCCCACCCTGATTTAGAGGGACATTAACAATAAGGGGCAGAGACTAAGTCTGCTCTGGGCATCTCAGCTTGTGATAGTTACTTCCATTGTTAACTCCACCAGATTGAGTAATGTCTAGGAGATCAGTAAAGCACATCCCTGGGTGTGTCTATGATGATATTTCTGGGAAATTTTAGATGAAGGGTTCTGATGGAGTGGATGGATTCATCCCCTGATGAACTCATACTGTGACAGCAGAATTCAGGGGACGTTAGAGGGTGTGGGTCTACAGAGGAGGAAGAAGATCACCAGAAGCACATCCCATATGATGCACCAGCTCCTTCTTCATTTCTTCTTTCCAGTTCCTGTTATCCTATGACTGAGTGTCCCAGCACAGAGTTCAGCTGTCAAGAGTTCCAGGCACTTACACAAGACCAAGCGGTCACAGGCACGAGCCTAAGCCACCATGAAAGAAATAAGCCTTTTCTTTGCTTAAGTTGCTGATGTCAGGTATTCATCTGCAGTGACACAAAAGTGACTAATATGTTACTCTTTGTACTACTTGAATTCTGTCTTGATATTCAAAGAAGATTATTTTGAAGATTATTTTGAAGAAAATCTACATAATTAGAAATCACTGGATTCGTATATGTGAATGGGAGGTAATGGGTAAAAAAAAAAAATAGCTTTTGTTTAAAATGAGAAAAAAACATGCCAGAGCATGACTATCCTAATTAAATACACACCCAATCACATAAACACAAAAACTCAAGTGTAGGAAACAGATACATGTGGTGCTGATTTTAAGTGTGTTTAAGTCCAAGTTGGGAGCTTTTCTCACAAGTTTAGTTGCCGGATTTCGCTTCTTGGACTGGCCGTTTTATATAACTAACTACTACATGATAGGGCCAGTAAAACCTCCAGCTCAGACATGTCTCTGTTCAGTCCCATGAAACTATAAATCAACCACATTGTACTGGCTAGTTTTATGTCATGTTGACACAAGCTAAAAATCATTTGAGAAAAGGGAATCTGAAGTAAGAAAATGCCTTTGGGGAGATGGGGTTCTAGGCAAGTCTGCAGGGCATTTTCTAAATTAGTGATTGATGCAGGAGGACCCAGCTCACTGTGGACAGTGCTAGCCCTGGGAGGGTAGTCCTGGATGGTCTAAGAAAGCAGGCTGAGCAAGCCAATGAAGCAGCGCCCCTCCATGGCCTCTGCTTCAGCTCCTGCCTCCAGGTCTCTGCCCTGCTTGAGTTCCTGCCCTGACTTCCCTCAGTGGTGGACTACTATCTGGAAGTATAAGATAAAATAAGCCCTTTCCTCTCCAAGTTGTTTTAGGCCATGGTGCTTTATCCCAGCCATAAAAAGCCTAAGACACATATCCTTCCAGAATGCTAAGGGGGCACTGCCGTTCCACTTGAATTCAAAGAACCTCAAGAAAAGTGACATACACTCTTCAGAGAGAAGACAGGGTCACATCCTGAATGGCAAGTAGGCAGGTGAGAAGGAAAGAAAACGGGGAGAACGTCATCTGCTTCCTCATTTATGTTTAGTGCTCAAAGCAGGGAGCATGGCCCAGGAGAGCATCCCTCATGATCCCTCACGATCTCCAGATGCACTGAGAAGGTGTAGGATGACACCTGGGAAAATCCAGACTTGAGGCAGATGAACTCAGCTCCCAGCAGGGCTGCTATAACACTAACTGCCTGACACCTTCCTTCCTGCACCTTGACCTTCAGTTCTAACACTGAGACGTCCCTCAGGTCACACTCCTTCTTCAGTTGATATAAATCCTTGTACTCCAAAATGATTGCCAATGATGGACTTTATAAAATGCTTTAAATAAGAGGCACACAATGTAGGACATGCTACAATCCCCTGCCACCATACTGCCGATGTGTTGGTTCAAACTTCTGAGTGTCGTGAAATGTCAGAGGAGTTCTGTGTAATGGCTTTAAAAATCATCCACACGGATATACAGGAACTCATGGGGCATGCTAAGCTTGTGTATGTGTGTGTGTATGTGTGTGTGTGTGTGTGCACATATGTGTGTGTGCACATATGTGTGTGAGCTGACCTAGGACATTTTATGTTACACATATAATATTTCATATTACATATAATAATATATTTTATAATCAAGTATATCAACTTTACTGTAGGCCATCACTTTTCTTTAGAAAACTGAATTTGAGAACCTGAATTACTGATGTGCTTTGAGTAAAGCCAGATGATATTTTAGCTCAATGCCACCTTGCTTTCTGATTTTTGTAAGAAAAGATAAAATTCTATACCAATTAAATAAGATAAGTTCCTGAGCTTTGTACCCTTAGATAAGCATGGCCATCAGATAAGACACTCACTCTATTTGCTTTTCTTCCTGTGTCTTTGGGCTCTTTGCACAGCACAAGCATAAAAAGCATTAGAGAGATAGCCTAAACACTGGGAAAAACAATGTTTTAAAACGTTCATCTTGCGAAGGGTTGATATACAGAATATCAATATATAAATAATAAATAATAATATAAGTACATTTATATATTGTATGAATATGTTATATATAATTATATAAATTACATATAAGTTATATAATTACATATTATTATAAAAACATATAATTATATAAATTATATAAATATATTATATAAATAAATATATACAATGCAATTAACAAAGGAACTGTTAATAATAAACCAAATTTAAAATGGGAGATATGAATAAATGTTCCTCCATGGAGAAAGTAACACACTAAGCATATTCATAATATCTAGCCAACTTTTTAAGCATCTAAGATATGTAAGCAAAAGCTGCAATCAGATAAGCCCTCACCCAGCAAGAATGGTTTTGATCTAAAAACAAAAGATGCTGGCAAGGATGTGTTGGAAAGACAACTCTCTCTATACTGTGAACAGAAATGTTAAACAGTAAATGGAGAACCAAATGGAGGGTCCTCAAGAAACAAAAAGCATACTTGCCAAATGAGGCAGCTACCCCATATCTGGATACTTGATGCAAAGGAAATTATATCAACAGCTTAACAACAGATTTGCATACTCATACTGTTGTTATAATAGTCCCAATAACAACTAAGATTAGTGATTGTCTTAGTTAGGGTTTCCATTGCCAGGAAGAGACATTGTGACCAAGGCAACTCTTATAAAGAAAAACATTTAATTGGGGCTGGCTTACACTTTCAGAAGCTCAGTCCATTACCATTGTGGTGATAGCATAGCAGTATACAGGCAGGCATGGTGCTGGAGACAGCTGAGAGTTCTACATCTTGATCCATAGGCAGTAGAAGATTGAGAGCCACAGTGGGTGGAGCTTGAGTGTAAGAAACCTCAAAGCCAGCCCCCATGGTGACACAAGTCCTCCAACAAGACCACACTCACTCCAACAAGGCCACACCTCCTAAATAATTCCACTCCCCATGGGTCAAGCATTCAAACACATAATTCTATGAGGACCATATCTATTCAAACCACCACAGGGATCAACCCAAATGCCCAAAAGTGGATAAACTGGTTAAATAGACATGGCAGATAAAGAAAGCCGGATGTTTTTCCGTCATAAAATCATGAAATGTTATCTTCTTAAGCAAAATGCGTGGAACTGGGGGATGTTAAATTAAGAAAAATTAGCCAGAATCAGAAAGACCAAGCTTATGTTCTCTATTGTCATGGTTTAGTTGTTAATTTTTCCTGTGTGGTGCATGTATGTAGCACTAGTGTCTGGTGAATTTACTGCTTACTGTGTGTGTGCACACATGTGTTTGTGCAGGTGCACATGTGTACACATAGATATGGAGGGGAGAGGTTAATACCCAGTGTCTTTCCTCAATTGTACTTCATCTTTATTTTTTGAGACAGGGTTTCTCACTGAACCTGAAGCTTCACAATTCAGGCAGGCAGGATAGTCATGGTTGGTGGGCTTCCAGAATCCATCTTTCTCTGTGGCTTTACCCAGACTGCAAATACAACCATGGCCAACCTTTTACCTGTGTGCTGAGTACCCAAACTCAGGTCTTTGTACTTTCTCAGTGTGCACTTTACCAACTGAGATATCCACCCAGTCCTGTGGTTAAGATTTTAAATAACACCCAGTGATCATGTCTTTAGGGGTGGTCCTCCACTGAGGTCATCATCAGGAAATGGTAAAAAGAGGTAAGCTACAGTAGAGGGAAGTGGGAAGAAGAGGGTATGCATGAGGCTCTTGGTGAAGACTGGAGACTTGGCCCTTTTTCTCTTTCCCCTTCTCCTTCTCCCCTCCCACCTCCCATTCCACCATGCTTTCCCTACCATGATGTTCAGCTTTGCCACAATCCCAAAGCAACAGGACCACCGAACAACTGCAGTCTGAATCCATGAACCAAAATCATTCTGTCCACATTTTCGATATCAAATATTTCGTCACAGCTATGGGAAGCCATGGATCTTATGTGACTACTTTAAAGCATGGACTCCATGCACAGTGGTGACCTCCAGAGGCTGGGAGGGGTGGAGTGAGAGCATGGAAGGTTGGAAAGCAGTTACCCAGACAAAAGTGATAAAGTCTTGGTGTTCAGAGAAGAGTGGAATGGTTATAGTTCACACTAACTATTAAATACTTTATAGATAAATATTAGAGAGGACTTAAAAGGCTCTAAACACACAGTAAAGATCAAAAGTTTAAAGCATTAACATGATTTGACCAACACATATCATATATAACCATTGAAATGTACATAGTACTACATACTTTTGAGCAATTATTATGTTAAAACTTCTTACACATATGTGGATGGAAATGTTAAATACTATGATTTAATCACTGCACACAGTACCCAGTGAAATTTTATAATTGAAATTATAATTCAGTAAAAATAGAAATTTGGGGAAAGAATCCATAGTAGATACTCACCCTGGCCCTAACTCCTGAGCAGCAAAGAATCTTAGGCATGTGTAAAAGAAGTGACTTGAAATGTGATGATACAAATTGTCAATGTTTCAAAGAAAAAGACCTAGAGGGGGATGTAGCACTAGTCTGATTGTGAAGAAGTACCAGAATCCATTGTTACACAGACCGGGAAGGAGGTGGACTCTCTAGATTCTTCACTGAGAGCCAAAGTCAAGATAAGAAATGCCTTCTTGTCTCAACTAGCTCATCTGTGATGCTGGGGTGCACATGTCCCTAGCCTGCTGAGTTGTCATGAGCATGAATTCATTTTACACTAGGGAATACACAAAGATGTAGCAAATACACTAAATGTGTTAATGAGCGGGTGCTATCCAGGATCACAATTCCTGCATTAGTCTTTTTATCATTGCTCATCATCATCATCATCATCATCATCATCATCATCATCATCGTTATCATAACAATATAATCTATTTTATTCAGAACTGTGGAGTGTAGACCTGTGAATCTGTGCAAAGTAGGACAGCGCCCCCTGGAGGATAAGACACACAAATATCCAGAAAACGGGTGTACTGAGACTCCAGAGCCACTCCCCATTAGATGTCATGACTTGCTTTGTCGAATCCCATTCAGACCATAAAGCACCAGTCCATCAGCACTTACATTTATATTACCCCTACCACACACCCCTCAAGCACCAAACCACCCACCTTTAGGTAAATTTTATGGTAGATTTTAGAGTATTGGTTCCTACTCTCAGTCACTAACATTTTGTGTTTGAATACAAGTTCCTGGGAACTTCAAGCTCCATATCCCCCACTGCTAAGAATCTCAACTAGAGTCACCTTGATAGATTCGATGGAAACCATTCCCCCCCACACACACACATTCCAGATCCATTGGATCCCCTTCCCCTAACTGGACTACCTGGTTAGGCCTCAGTGGCAGAGGATGCACTTAGGTCTATGGTGACTGTATGTCCCAGGGTGGGGTGGTAACCAAGGGGGGAGGGGTGCTTCCAGTTCTCTGGGGAGGAGGGCAGGGGGAGTGGGGGAGGGACTTGTAAGGGTGGGACTTGGAGGAGAGGAGGGAGGGGACTGTGACTGAGATGTTAAACGGATTCATAATTAATTAATTAACCAATGGGAAAAAACTTCCTTCGAAAGGCTCAGGGATTCTGATCCAGGCAAAAGTCTTTAGAAGTCCCTGTGATTGGGTTCCTGAAGTGGCTCAGCAGGTGATGATACCTGGTGCCAAGACAGACACTACCTGGATTTGATCCTCAGGACCCATGTGGTGGAAGGAGAGAGAACCGACTTCCAGGAAGTTGGCCTCTGATTTCTGCATACTAGCCATTGTACACACATGTGCAGTACACACTCCAAATTAGCTAGTTAATTATCATCCCACAGTGGGGAGCCAGAAGACCTTTTAGAAAAAAAAAAAAAAAAAAAGAATTGAGGTTAATTCGCTTGAGCATCCCCCCTGTTTCCGGTGCTTGTTTGTACACCTCATTTCCTACCACCCCTTCCTCCATGACTCCTACCTACCTACGGTGAACTTTCACTGTTCGATGAATGTTTGCTAAGCAGGTGAAGCCACCCAGAATCCCATTCTTCAAGAGAGAGGAGTGACAAGCTGTCACCACTGCTGCAAAATCAGATGCTCGAAGCAGCAGTTCCAGTGAGACTCCTACAGGGGTGCACTGGGCTATCTGGAAGAAAAAAAAAAAAAACCTACCCCCAAAGAAAAAGAAAGCAGCAGCAATAGAGGAGGGACAAAGCTGCAGCTGCCCCAGACATGAATAGCCTGGCAGAGCAATCTCTCCAGGACCCACTGAGAATACAGATCAGAGGCAAGCAAGCTATCAGAGATGAGCGTGGGGTCTCCGTGATGCTGACCTTAAACCATTTCCCAACTCCCTCCCCTTTGATTCTCCCAGCCTCTCTCTCTTCCCAAATTAAAAGTTATGCAAGTACATCTTAGGAGCCATTAGGAAAAAAAAAAGAAGAAGAAGAAGAAGCAGTTCTGTGTAAAGATGGAGGGTCCCAAATGCTGGCCCTGCAGCTGGGCCCCAGCTACATTATGCTCATTATTCCTGGGACTCAGGAGTCGGGAGGAGAGTTCCCTCTGCAGCTGGCATCTTGTGAGCTGAGTTACTCACTGGAAAGAAGCAGAGAGGAAACACTAGACTTTGTTCTTAAAGATGACTCGCAGGGAAGCAGGGAGGGGGTTGGGGATTTTTAAACAGAAATGTCAGAATTTCCAAGATCTAACCTTTCAAAAATAAACAAAGGAATATGACTTTGAAAACAAACATGGTATTGTCCTTGGGGGAAAAAAAAAAAAGACAGTTTCAGTATTTTGCAGTTAAAATTTAGGGGTATTAAATCAGTATCACACAGCTGGAGAATCACATGTTGAGGGCTTTCTTACTTAAATAGAACGGTCCGATAAAACAGAAATGCTCAGAGACTTGAAGCACGCCCGACCCTGAACTCTAGCTCTAAGAGTGCCATTATCCATGCCTTGAATCTCCTCTAAGGATGCAGAGTTCACATGGTTCTTTGATGGTCTAATGGTTATTTTTCACTTTGGCTACAGATGAAACTCTTCCCTGGATTCAGCTAAAACTACAGGTGCCCCCCCCTTCCTTTGTCCAGCTGGCCACACATACTGACACCTGCACAATGATCCTCTGCAATGTCCTTACCTGAATCCCTCTTCTTCCCAATTTCCTTATTTAAAAAATCAATGACGAGTATGTGTGTGGGGGCAATGCATGTGTGAGAACACCAGGACACCAGGAGAGGGTGCTGGATCCCCTAGGGCATCCTTTTTTAACCTTCTTCCTGCTGTGATCCTTTAATACAGGTCCTCCTGTTGTGGTGACCCCAACACTAAAATCATTTCCGTTACTACTTCATTTCTGTAATTTTCTACTGGTATGCCTTGTAATGTAAGTATTTGATATTCTACCCCTATAAAAGGGTCATTGACCTCCAAAGGGATGGTGACACCCAGGTTGAGAACCTCTGCCATACACTAGAGTTACAGGTGGTGGTGGTTTACCTGACAGTAGTATTAAAACCCTAACTCTGGTCTTTGCAAAAGCAATATGTTCTCTTTAACCACTGAACCAGCTCCCCAGCTCCCCAATATCCTTTTAGAAATAAAATAAATTAATGCAACATAAGGGCAGTACATGTAGATGGAAGAAAACATAAATACTGAACTCTATACACTTTCTAGAAAAAAATAAATGTTATGCAATTTTACTCCTTTCTTCTCCTAAAAAATCCCCCATCCCACTTCCCTCCTTCCATTTCTCCCCCTCCCCTCTCTCTCCATTGCCCATCCCTCCTGTCACCACTCTCTCTGTATCACACACACACACACATGCACACACACACATGCACACACACATGCACACGCGCACACACACATGTACACGCGCGCGCACACACACACACACACACCATCATGTGTGGATGAGGCTGGGATGACCTATTTTGCTTTAGTCTGCTTTGGTTTGGTTTGGTTTTGAGAAAGGTTCTCATTATGTACTTCTGGGTGTCCTAGAACTCACAATGCAGACCAGGCTGGCATTGTAAAAGCATGGGCCACAACTTTTCATTCTGTAATGTTTAAAAAAAAAAAAACATTTTAAGCATAATCTGCATGTTTCATCAAGCTACGTCATCTTCCTTACACTGGTCCCTACTTCATCTCGCTTCAGGATACCATCTTCTCTAATAGTGACTGAATTCAAAATGGCATGAGTCCATCTACTAAAGGATGGACGTAAGTTTTGATTTCCAGTCACTTTTCCAAATGTCATCAGTATTTCTCTAGCATCTTGGTTCTTTACCAGAATGGTTATAGATGGTAGACTTCACACAGTCTGTCCATCCAGTCAACTATACTCAAATGGTGGACCCAAGGCCACATCATAATTCTCTCCCGACAGCCATCTACTCCCTTTTACAAATGGAATCTCAACTTACTTGCTTATATTCTCATTATAACTAGAGGAAAATCTAAACTCCTATTAACCTAAACTCCTTGGCATGAGCATCAGGCTCTGCTTAGTCTGGGTCCACCATTCAAACCTTCCTCAGCCTTCCACGCACACTAGCCCATCTCTTTCCCTTCAAAGCGACAGCAAGCACACATGGACATCAGAGATCCAGCATTCCCAATTTTCTCTGTCTGAAGGCACTTCCAGAAGGGTTTTACAAATTGGCTCTCACCAGCTAATGGCTGCGTACATGTGTTTTCTTCTCCTTTGACTCGCAACTAGCAGTTAAAAATCCCACAAAGATGTTGCGGGTCTTGTCCACACTCTGCCCCAGAGCCTGGCAGACGCTGAGTATGCAGTAACTATGTGTGGAATGAATGGGTGTGTGTGAGGGTTTGTGCAGATTACTGTCACCCCAGATGGCTGCAGGTTCCAACCTGACCACAGCTATGTAAGACCTGCTTCCCCAACAAGAAATAAGGACAGGGGTGGATCTAAACAGTTTTCAAAAAAAGATCATAAGCAAATGCTCATTTTTCTTACCCCTCATTACATGTTCTCCACTCTAAACAAGCTCCTGATGGCAAACCCACAGAAAGCAGATTTTCTTTGGTATCTCTAAACTTATTTCTATATTCACTAATGCAACAACAACAAAACAAAACAAAACAAATGATGTAAGGGGAAAAAATCCAAAAGCTTACCAAAATTGAACATTTTGTCTCTAGTTTTGTATCCATGTCAGCATCATAGTTGGCGTGAATGAAAAAAGATGACTTGGGTTTTGTTTGCTTGTTTGTTTGTTTGTTTGGGTTTGGGGGGTGGTTTTGGTTTTTACAGATGCTGAAGCATGAATATTAGTATAAGTTTTGAGGGAAAAAAAATAACCCACAAAGGGATTTGGAAGGTTCAAGTATTGGAGAAGTATTTTGGTTTGGTTTGGTTTGGGGTTGGGAATTTTCATTCTTTAAGACATGTTTTATTCAGATTGCAAATAAAAAAGGGGGAGCCACCTGGAGAGATAAAATTCCCTGGAGAAAGGAGAGATGGCTTAGCACCTAAGAGCACTTGCTGCTTTTGCAGAAGACGGGAGTCTGGATGCCAGCACACATATCCAGCACCTCATAACTGCCTGAAACCGCAGCTTTCTGGGATCTATGAATGCTGTCTTCCAGATTCCGTGAGCATCTGCATATATACACACATACACACACATACACACACACACACTGGCACACACACACACACACACACACAGGCACACAAACACAGGCACACACACATGCATGCACATGAAAACTAAAGCTTAAAAAATGAAATTTCCCTCTGAAATTCAAAGTTCCACATAGCCACTCAAAGAACAGTAAGAACGCTATCTTATTCACACATAGTAAAACTCACATTGTTGGTGTATGTCCTCCAAATGATGAAAAATCATCTATTATTGAGAGAAAAAATTGGGATGGGAGTTCAAACTAACATCACTCCATAAATCTGCTAGTCATGTGATATTTGCACTCTTAAAATAGGAGTACCACTAAAGAACAAGACCCTTACGTCAGACATACTTTTGTCTGGCCTACCAAGAGAGGTTGAAGGCCTCCTGTACTGTACCTTGCAGCCGCTATGAGTCCTTGCCTTCATCAGGGGTGTGGTGGTGCACAGTTCAATGGCTTCCGGCTCATGGAAGAGGACTGCTGGTATAGGTTCCTTTTTCAGTGTTAGGACATTCAACTTAGACTTCAGCATGGTCTGGAAGTGCTAAAGACAGAGAGATCAAACAAGAGAGTTAGATCACTGGGAGGTGCACCTTGATTCAACTGCACACCAAACCAGATAGCAAATGCTTTGTCTTAATAATTCTGTTGTAGTAAGCAAGGTTGAGAAATATTATTCAATGGAGTGGACAACATCCTATGAAGACCAGACTAACATGAAGCTGTGGGGAACTCAGTCCCCAGCAGAGGCATAAAGATACAAGTTCACGGGGAGCATTGTTTCACCCAAGACTTTATCATCTGTGAAGCTTTTCCAAGGTGTCATGTGTATAGACTCTTAGAGACATGATCAGTATAGATTCAGCATCACCAGGAAGGATGTCAGGAAAGGATAATAGGCAGGATCAATGGCAGAAAGCCCAGAAGACTTCTGCTCCTGCCTTGCCAGGTACCTCCGGAACTGGCTATAGGACCTTGGGAAATCTTCTACTTAGTAGGCTCTTTTTCTCCATTGTCTCCAACCAAAATTTTAAGGAGATATCCTTTGTTATAGGCAGTCCAATGCATCAGTTTTGAAAACTGTTCCTAATATGGTTCTGTTTAACTATTGCTATCAGTGTGTTCTGGTTTCCCTTCCGTTGCTGTGATAAAATGCTCTGACCAAAAAGCAATCTGGGGAGGAGAAGGTTTGTTTCAGCTTACACTTCCAGGTCACATTTTGTCACTGAGGAAAGTCAAGACAGGAACTCAGAACAGGAATCTGGAGGCAGTAACCATGAAGGGATGCTGCTAACTGGCTTGCTCACAGGCTTATCTCAGATTCAGCTACCTGGGGATGGTATGCCCTAGAGAAGGCAGGTTCTTCCACATCAGTCATTAATCATGAGTTGCCAGGCAGTGGTGGCACACGCCTTTAATCCCAGCACTCGGAAGGTAGAGGCAGGCAGATCTCTGGGTTCCAGGCCAGCCTGGTCTACAGAGTGAGTTCCAGAACAGTCAGGGCTACACAGAGAAACCCTGTCTCGAAAAACAAAAACAAAAACAAACAAACAAACAAACAAAAAATCATGAGTATTTCTCACAGACGTGGCCACAGGCCAATATGGTTGAGGTAATTCTTCAGTTGGAGTTTCCTCTTCCCAGGTAACTTTAGACCCTGTCAAGTTGGTCATAAAAAACTAACCAGGACATAATGCCACCCAGTCTGTGATTTTATCCTCATTTAGATGGTTATAACAGCATCCAAACTGTTTTCTTCACTCCAGAATTCTCCTTATAGAAATCACCACCACACAGAAGCCAAATGGGTTCTTCTAAACTCCAGCTATGGTCAAGTACCCATGCCTTTATTAAAACTAAAACATGCCAAAACTTTACTATCCTCATCTGTTCATAGAAAAATACAAAACCCTTAATTTAGCTGTTGAAGATATTCATAATTCAGAGGCCTACTCTCTCTCTGGTTTCATCTCTCGACCTCATGTTTCTGATTATGAATCCAGTCACAGTGGCCTCTTTAGTGTTTGAGAATACACCAAAGACACATGTGACCTGGAACCTCTGAATATGCTGCTTCTGCCCAACATATCTGGAGGGGTGACTCCTTAACTCTTGTAAAAGCCTTAGTCACATACGCCTAACTTTATGAGCATGCAACCTGTGCAATCACGCAGAGCCCCATGCTCAAGGGAGCCACAACCTTGTGGGACTTCTTGGATTAGAGTTATTGTTACAAAATTTTAATATCTGTATCTTTGGATATATCTTTTGCAAGTTTGCATGGCACAGTCATTCAGGAGACAGTCACAGCATGGGCCTCCTCAATCCTTGCTTCCCACATGTGTCAGTGATGCCCCATGATGGAGAACTCTGATAGGATCAGATACCTAGAATGCATCAAGAGTCAAGGTGCGTGTAAGGCAAGAGGTTAAGGCTATGACTGGGGAATTGAGGATACAGATAGCCCAATGAGTCACCCTTAGGAGCCAGAATTTTCTTCAAATGCCAAGTCAGCTGTGTCCTAGAAACACAGCTATCAAGGAAATCTGTCCTATGCTTCCCTGGGCATCCCTTCCTTGTATCAGACAGCACAGCAACCTACAGTGAAATAACAACACAGAAAGAGATGGGTGTGGCCATCACAGTTACTGCCCCCTATAATCACTCCCTGCTCATTACCTGGACAAAGGTAAAGCATGATGAGCACATATCTAGAAATATCATTCAAATGGGTAGGGCAGTGTCGTGCAGCACTTTCAGTCTTTGGACAGAAGCAAACCAGTCTCAACTAGAAAGTGCCACCCATACAGGCTGTTACTCTATTCCTAGCTTCACACTGAAGGGGGGCATAGTGCCACCAAAGTTCATGCCAGTCATCCAAAGCTTCCTGGTTTTTCTTCCCTTGGAGCAGTATTAAATAGTAAATGAAGAGAAGTGTATTCCTTGTTCTGGAGTGGAGAACTATGAGATGCTCTCCAAATTCTTGACAATGGAGTATTTGGTTCATCCTGGTACACTCAACTTGGCTGCTGGAGTTGCTTGTGGTATGTGCTGGGGCTGGGGCCTCCAGAGCCACCTTGGGATGTTCCCCCAGAACTCAACAAGTGAGACAAATAGAGACACAGAGACTGGAACCAAAGCAAGCATCTTGGGAGAGAGTGGGGGATACAAAATGATTCCTGTGGTTCGAACTGACTTAAAGATGGGGAAAGGGAAGGTCGCTGCCCAGTGTTCTCATGCTACGGTTTCTGCCTACAAGCAGACTTAAAGGAGAAGCCCTCAAGTGCTCAAAGAGTGGGAGTACTGTGGCCAGCCCAAAGTGTGGGCAGAGCTCCAGATGAAGACGCCCTCATTCAATTACTCACCCATGCAAAAGCCTTGGGACTGACTGTAAGTTTAATCCAAGATGCTGGACGTACTCATATAGACCCAGGTTCTCTCGAACTGTCCTGGGAATTGGGCCAGGACTAGTAGAATGAATTGATGAAGTTACTGGCCACCTTAAACTTTACTAGATAAGCTTTTGCTTGATGGTGATTCTGTCTGAAGACTATGGAGCCTGTCATTAACAATAAATGCTTAATTCTTGCCCCACTTAAAAAAAAAAAAAAGTAAATAATGATAAACCACAGAAAGAGATTCAAGAGCCAAGCAGAAAGCTTTATGTGTTTTTCCTGGGTTCTGATTACTAGACACTGAATTTGCATTTTGCACTGGAGCCTGCATATTATGTAGATAGCTGTGCACACACAGACTCAGTGCCTCCCCACAGCCTCCCCACACTTTATCATCCCTACAGAATCCTGTAGTTGCTTTATCGCGTCTCTTTCCCAAGAACATAACCACAGACATACAAGCTGCTTAAGTCCATGAAATATCAGAGGGTCCTAAAATGCTGCCTTCCTAACCACAAAGATCTGAGGAACATTCTGGAAGGTAGGAAAAATTGAGTGTGCTGAAAGGAAAATGCAAAGCACAAATTTAAAGCAATGATCTCTAAATCAAAGTTCAGAGACTTATCTTCTTGCTACTTCATCTAAGTTGTCCTTCCTGGACCACCTATTATTTTCAATAATATACATACATAAGTATATTCATTTAAGAAGAAACTGCCCCAGTCAGCCCTCTAACTACATACAACTCATGGAAAGGTGCAGAGGTTTCAGCATTCATAGCAGGTCTGAGCCTGTATTTCAGGAGTCCTCAAATGACCACTCTGGTGGGCAGATATAAGTGCCAACTTGTCTAGACCACAGTGCCCAGTAGCTGGACGTAACATTCACTGCGGTGTTGCTGTGAGGGTGTTTTGCAGACAAGACTGAAGGTTTGAGGTAAGGGAGACTGTCCTGATGATCTAGGCAGGATCCATACCATCTACAGAAAGACTCTTAAGGGTTGGGTTTAGGCTTCCCTGATGAGGAAGAATACTTCTGGTGTGGGAGGACCAGCCCATTCTTCCTGGCAGCCTGCCTTACAGTTTCAACCTCTGGCTTACCTAGCCAGCTCCCATGACTGCAAAAGCTAATTCCTCAGTGTAGGATCTGTATATGCTACTAGCTCTATGCCTCTGTTTTGAAACTTGATGGATATAGCCATATTTTGAGGAAACAAAATCACCAGCTCTGATAAACTTGTAAATGGAAAAGAGACTCGTCTTTCCATTGCCCAGCATGGTACACTGGGAGTTGTCTAAAGAGCAGCATGGGGATCGTTGGGCATGAGAAATGAAATCAGATTGATTCTGAGAAACTAGGGTAGAAAGATGAGGAAGAGAAATGGAAGAGAGACTCAGGAGATCAAGTATCACATTGGAGCCTAATGCTGCTGATCTCTGGTAGAGAGACACCATTCAGGAACACCAAGAAGTCGCTGATCCAGATTCTCATATTCTGACTCCTGACACACTGTGGACTCCCTTTCAGGAGGGCAAGATATTCACACTACCTAGAAGTTCTGGGATTATCTTTTTGGCACTTCTGCCATTATCATAGGACCAAATCCCACAGCTGTAGGCTTAGTCACAGCACACAGGTTATTAAAAGTGGCCCACGGGCCTCTTTGCTGACCTGAGAATAATTGGTGAGGGAGTAAAATAAAATTTAAAAACAATTTTTTTTAAGGGAAGTTGAGGGCTGGAGAGATGGTTCCGTGATTTGTAGCACTTGCAGGTGTTCCATTGCTGATGTATAGCCCGCCATGTTGTTAGCTTTCTGTCTAAGCTCTGCCCCACAGTTACCTGGCAACAGTCAGGTGTGCCTGAGTCACTATAAAAGGAGCTGCTTGCCCCCTCCTCTCTCTTTTCCTCTCTTGCTTTCCCTTTCCCCCCTCTCTCTCCAAGTGCTCATGGCCAGCCTCTACTTCTCTACTTCTCTTCTCTCTGTCTGTCTGTCTCTCTGTCTCTCTCTGTCTGTCTGTCTCTCTCTCTCTCTCTGCCTCTACTACCCTCTTAACTCACCTCCCCATGCCCTAAGTAAACTCTATTCTATATTACACCTTGATGAGGCTGGTCCCTCAGGGGGAAGAGATGCCTCAGCATGGGCCCACCGAGGCACCCCTTCCTCCACACCTCACCAGAACATACCCCCCCCCCGCTTTATCTTTTTATAAACACAACACATGTACTTAAGTTTCCTGAATCTAAGATGGAGATGTGGTTACAGTGAAACCTCAAAGTATTACTGGAGAAACTGAACTAGAGAATTTTCACACACACACACACACACACACACACACACACACACACACACACACACACACACACACACAGGGCCTCAACCTTGCTACTCCTCCAGAGAACCCAAGTTCAGTTCCTAGTATACACATCATGGCTCACAAACACCTGTGACTCCAGCTTCAGTGATCAGAGGCCTCCGTGGTACCTGCACTTGTATGAGCTCACACACATAAATAATTTTTTAATAGTTTAAGGTGAGAAAGACAAAACTGGGAGTAAGAAAATAGCCACATTCAAATTCCCGCTTCAGCGGGCCATGCTGTGCAACTTCTGTCCCCTTGCTCTGAGCCAGCCAGGCCCAGGTCAGGCTGTCACTCACAGACTGATTCACACCACACCTCCTCCTAAGTAACTGTGACCAGATGATAGTGAGGTCAGTACAACAGGAGAAGAAATGCAAGACCAATAACAGGCAGGGGGAGGGGACCGCTTTAGGACATAACTAAAAAGCTACAATAATAAACTGAAACAGAGAAAATTATTCTTTAAGTAGAAATACTTTCTCCTAATAGTTTTGTCTTCTTTGCCTCCTATGGAAAGATGATGATAAAAGTGGGGGGGGGATAAAATGTAGACATTTCATGAGCCAGCAATAATTCATCCTTTATGACAAATTAACCTTAAATCTAACTCTGACCTTGCTATTCTAAGTGTTAAGTACATCTGTGAGCAAGGAGGGCTATTTCTGCTACGTACACTTGGCTGCTCCCTCCCTTCCTAGGGGAAACTTCACCAATATTTATACCCTAGGCTTTGGAAAATGCACATGTCATAAGTTGACTGAGTACTACACAGCCATGTCTAAAAGTATTGGTTTTCAGGAACCTCAAGGTTAATTGAACAGGCTCTTCTAGGAGAAGATAGATAGGTGATGTAGCCTTTATCCTTCAAGGTCAGATTTAGACTGAAACCTCAAGGAGACCAGAAAAGCTGTGAAAGAGGAGAGACACACTTTAGTATCCTTCAGCAATTGGGTCCAGATGTGTCTGACACACTTACATTTACACTGCCTTATACAACAGTGAATCAATACAATCTTTTCCTGCTTTAGTGGGCTTAAGACAGGTATCCAATCCTTGCAAATAAAATAACCCAGTAGTACAAACTATTTTGTAATCAAATATATACATGTATATATACATGTATATATATCATATATATATATGATATGTTCATTTTATATGTGTATAGTTTGTGATTATATATATCTATGAAAATAAATGGCAGTCCCTAAGAAAACTGATATGAGATTACACTTGTAAATCATAGAAACACAAGCATACTATCTTTTTCCTTGAACGGTTAAGGCACCCACTCACAGTCTCAAACATTGCTTTACAAATTGGGTTGCAAGCCCATAACTGAATGTGGGGTTCACCAAAAATGGCAATATTAAAAAGCTGATGAATGTGCAATGATGATCAAAACCTCACTGAAAATCAAAGATGAGCCGGGCGTGGTGGCG
>NC_034594.1:62201848-62217076 GCF_900095145.1 Mus pahari
AAAAAAAAAAAAAAAATAGAAAATCAAAGATGCAGCAAAATGTAGGTGTGTCTGACAGCATCCTACCATGTGTAGCATGGCTTCATTGCACCTTGGTTCTAAGCACACAACATGCACACTTTGTCCTGAGACTCAGACTCCACGAATGCTAGACTCAGACAGGTCAAGAAAGGACATCACCAGCCCATTGCCCAGCTAAGCAGGTGCCGTGAGGAGAATGCACCTTCAAAGCATGCATTCCAGTAGCCATGTCTAAAGGCAGCAGAAGTGGAGCCGCACAGCAGAGCCTGGGAAGGCCTGCTGCCTCTAAACCGAAGCTGCCCAGAGCTACAGAACAAAAATGTGTCATTCATTCATAAGGGGACGTGAATACGGGAGAAAAATTAGGACACTGCCCTAGACAAATGAGACAAAGCTCAGCTTTCTGCACTTGCCGCTTTCTGTGTGATCCCAAAATAGAGCCTCTAAATCAAACCCCATTATGCGGACGGGGTAATCACTGTGCCCTGTATAATTTTACAGTTGGCTTTGCTTTCTACTCCTTTTCAGACATTAATCTCTCACAGTTTAGCCGCCAGGGATTTACATATTTTACCAATTCAAATTGCATGTATCTCACCTTTGTATTGATACAGTATCCAAAACATAAAGCATTCTCTGGAAGGCAAGTCCTGTCCCATTTTTTTTTATTTTTAATCAAATTCTGGGAACTCTATCCTCAAATTAGGACTGGTTCATGGTTTTAATCTTTCAGCCCCTTTACTTCTTGACATCAACCCTAGTGGTCAGTTGTAACTTCTGAATTACTAATTCAGCAAAGCTCTAACCATATTTCAAATGCTACTACTTATTCTGAAGAGGACCAGGAGGAACACGTTGGGGAATCAGAGTAGGGGGAAACTTCAGTATTCTGAGCAGTTGCTAATTTGTACAAGTATAAAGGACCCAGCGGGCCTGGGCACTATGGTCAAAAGCACATGTAAAACGAAGAAAGCTCACCAAATATGAGAAAAGAAATCATGGTGATGCTCTTCGGTCACTCTTATAAGATATTCTGCCTATTTTTATATAAAAATGTTTACATTTTGGTTTCCAAATATTTTGCTCTTGCATTTCACAGAACAGCAAATAATCTGTTCATAATCAGGAGTAATTGAGAGTAAATAAAAATTTTACTTAATTAAATTGTACCTTTATTTAAGTATTTTTTATGTTAAGGGTTCTGTCTATTTAATTTGTCCTTTTTGAAAATAAATCCCGACTAGATAATCTCCCCTAATCTAGAAGACAAATATAAAATTGAACCATTTGACTTTAAGAATTAGCTTTTTAATATAGTTTATCAAACTATTGCTTCAAGAAAAGAAAAATTTACAGGATATTAGCATTTCTTTTCATGTTACAAATCAGTCATTTCCACTGAATGCCTTACTCAAAACAGTTCAGGCTGCATTTAAAGAGCCTACATCTAAACATCCATAAGTCTAAAAGCTGGTCTATGTTTCTTAAAGACAGGGCTATTATTAAACTAACTGAAAATAGTTGTGTTCACACGACCAAATTTATTCACAGTTTGGACTGTAGAAGCATTTTTATTTCTTCAACATAACAGATTCACTCAGGAAAATACATAGGAAGAAAACAAAAATATTCTATATGTTCAACCAGCAAATCAGTAAAAGAACTCTAGAAGAAAAGACTTCCTCACTCAGGGTACTGATGGTTATCTGTGTCTATGTTAAGTATATGAATATATATATATACATACATACATATATATTGAACATATACTCACACATGCACACATATGTATATGAATACATGCACATTAATTAAATTATGTTTGAATTCCTATACTATAGCTCTCTTATTTACAGGAGGGTAGACATTCCAAGGTTCCCAGTGGACAAATGAAACTACAGGTAAAACTGAATCCTGGGTAAACTGGTTTTCCTTTCCCATACATACCTAGCATGAAGTTAATCTGTAAATTGGCACAGTAAGCGATTAAAAATCACAACTAATACAATAAAAGATAGATTATAACACGATGTTGTGATCATAAGAGATAGATGAATATAGTCTCTCTCAAAGAACTCTACATTTCTCTTTCTACTATAAGGAAACACTATAAGTGGGTCTGAACTGCCAGCACAATGACTACTGAAATTTGGGACTATGGCTGATAAACCCAGGGTACCATAACATCCCCACAGTGAAGATGAAAAACCAAGGTGGCTGCAAAATGAGTAACAGCAAACCCTAAGAGTACACCAAGTCTTTTGGAATGAAACACAATTGAAAATGTATCCATTGTTGATTGTGACAGTTATCATTCATTACCAACCTGACAGGAATCCCCCCTGAGCACTGCTTCTCAACCTTTCCTAAAGCTTTGTTAGATCTTTGAATGCAGCTCCTCATGTTATGGTGACCCCCCAACCATAAAATTATTTCATTGCTGCTTCATAGCTGTAATTTTGCCACTGTTACAAATCATAATGTAAATATCTGTGTTTGCTGATGGTCTTTTGTGGGCCTCAACCCAGAGGTTGAGAATTGCTGACCTAGAGTATAGCTTTCAGGAATAGCTAGCCCCTGGCCATGTCTGTAAAGATTCTGTTAATTAGGTTAGTAGATAAGTAAAGACCCACCCTAAAAGTGACTGGCACCAGTGTCTCAACCCTAGGTTGAGGTCTTTGGCTGCAGAAGAAGAGGATGCCTGGACACAATCACTCTTCTCTGAGTCCAGACTGAAGAGTCCATGTGACTCCACTTCAAGCTCCTGTTGATACAACAGACTGTATCCTATTAGTTGTTTTATTCAGGTGTTTTGTCACAGTAACATACATGTCATTTAGGTGAAAGACTGAGACAACAGAGGATGACACTGGAAAGATAAGAAGAGAGCCTATTGTGTGCATGTATGTGGAAGAGCATGTGTGTCACTGTATGTATGGTGGTGGTTTGAATATGTTTGGCCCAGGGAGTGGCACTCTTAGGGGGTGTGGCCTTGTTAGAGTAGGTGTGGCCTTGTTGGAAGAAGTTTGTCACTGTGGGGTTGGGCTTTGAGACCCTCCTCCTGGCCACATGGGAGAGAGTCTTCTCCTGTTTGCCTTCTGAACAAGATGTTGAACTTCCAACTCTTCCTGTATCCTGCCTGCCTGGATGCTACCATGTTCTCACCTTGATGAGAATGGACTGAACCTCTGAACCTGTAAGCCAGCCCCAATTAAATGCCCTTATAAGAGTTGTATTGGTCATGGTGTCTCTTTACAGCAATGGAAAACCTAAGATATATGGATATTTTAGATCAGTTTTTTTTTTTTTTATGGTATGCTTTATTCTTAAGTCATATCTGTTACCTTCTAAACTATTTCTATAGGAGTAAAAGTTAGTTTTCTAGTCTTCTAATTGTAAGACATTCTTCTATGGCTAAGCATGGATTGCAAACTATAATTCAAAAGGCTTATTTGGCCTGCAGGTTTATATGCTATTTGACTCAAAGATTGCTCTGTGATTAAAATTTGAAGCTATTCAAAAACTGTTGGATAAATAATTAAAATCTGCTTTCTATTTCTTTTTTAAAAAGCAACAGATCTGCAAAACAATGTTCATTCCCTCAAGGCAATAATTAACTCTTGCTGGATGTTTTGCCTCTGCCTCTACTGACCCAGGACTTTCCTCTGTAATTGACCCCAGTCTCCCCTCACCCTCAGGGCAAGATTTCTTTTCCAGAATAAGTACCAGTGGCCTTTTTAATAGTCATTTTATGTCTTCCTCAATTCACTCCTATCTATTACTTGGTTGACCCCTAAAAGCACTTGGATTTGCAATTTCTGATGTAAAAATGGCAAACACCAGGAACACACAATAAAACTTTCACTCTCTCCTAAAGAAAAGTCCGAGCATAGCTGAATTAAATTATTGGGTTTAAATTATGGAAAGGTAATACAGAGGGTCTGAGGGGAAGATACTGAGAAACAATAATACAAACAGGCCAATACTGCTGTCCATCCTTCAACTCAGTACATGTGGTCAGGAATACACACTTCAGACCCTCCCCTAACGCATCCTTACTCCTGGTGCTGTATTTTTTGTTGGACTGAATAGAATTTAACTAGGTAAGCTCTGTGTTTTTACTTCCATTTTCAAGTAGCATGGATTGACAGGAATGAGAGCAGTTCTAAACTCTAAGACAACCTTGAACAACTGTGAAACAATCTGTGAGGCACTAGCTATCTGCGTACAAAGGAGTGCATCCCTCAGGGATCCAGTACAACCCAGAGTGACTGGTCACACTGCTGACCAGTGTACCTCCTCACAGACCTCTGGAGGACACAGGTGCAGGGAGGAGAATTGTCAGAGCCCAGCACTCATCAACCTCCAACACGGGAGACAGGGGTCAGACAAAGAGAAGAAATGCACAGAGAGATCCTGCCGCAGGGCTTGCTGGGACCCTCGTGAATATTCAGCTGAGAGCCGATCAGCATATGCATGAAAGGAAACTAACTCAGGCTGGAAAAGAACTGCTGGAAAGGATTAGAGATCGCCCTTTCTGGTGGGCACACAGAGCCTGTACAAGCTGCCTATTCATTCCAATTAAGGCAGAAACTTGGGAACCACGGGGCTCTGCGTACAACACTCAAGACTGTGGGCAAGACTGCATACCCTGCTATTCCCTGCAACTCTTCAAAAGAAGATTCCAAAGGATCGACTTGTTTTCAAGTAATTCATGAAATAAACAACAGCAGCCAGTACAGTAAAGCAAGCAAAAGAAATTAATAGGTTCCATATTAGAAAAGAAAAAAATTAATAAAACAGTCTGTATTTCCAGTGACTCACCTAAGATTTATACATAGGGATATGTTAATCAAAACTACTACTTAAATCAATGAGTGAGCCTACCAAGGTTGAACAACGTATAATCAACATACAAAATTCATACAGTTTAGAAACAAACAAATTGGTGATGAGGGTATATGCACATAACGAAAAGGATATGTTTTCAACAGCCAAATCTAAAAGCAGCCCAAGTTTTCCTTATTATATTTTTTAAATGCACCAGAAAATGAAAGGGAATAAAATGTTGGTATTCACTGCAGCACGATGACTCATGAAACAGTTACCCTGAGAATAGAGTATGACCCTATTCACGGAAAATTCTGGGAAATACATCTTAATGCAGAGGAAGGAACTGATAGCAGATCAGTGATTGGGTGAGGACAGTGTGGAAGGGAGGGAGGAGAGGGAGCAATTTAAGAAAAGAGTCTGGTAATGGTTTCATCAATGTATAAAAACATCAAAACTTACCAAACTGTGTGCTTAAGTGTATAGCTTAGTGTATGGCCTACTATTTCTCAGAGGAGGAATAGTTCTATATGACCATTCAACCCCCTTTCGCTAATCTTCTACACTGCAGACTAATGTTTCTGGGTTGAACACATTGACACTCAAAGTCGGATCTCTAAGAGTCCAAAGAGATTCCCACGAAAATCTGTGACTAGGCAAAATTTTGATATTCTGTAATGACTTTGGATTCTAATCTTAAATGGATGTAAAATTAATAGCCAATGTCTTTCCTCCTGGGATAAGTGGCAAGTAAAGCTTAAAATGAGATTCGAAGGCCATCAAGATGGCTCATCAGGTAGCGAGACACTGACTGTCAAAACTAATAAGCTGATTTCTATCTCCAGGACCCACATCGTAGAAGTAGAGAACCAGATCCTGCAAGCTGTTCATTGTTCTCTGTCTTCCACTATGGTAGCATATGTACAGAAAATACACACACACACACACACACACACACACACACACACACACGCACACATGCACACGCACACACACACACACACACAGAGAGAGAGAGAGAGAGAGAGAGAGAGAGAGAGAGAGAGAGAAATGGGCAAAACATTCTAAAAGAAGAAAGTACTTTATAAAATCACAAAGAAAGTATTGGAATAGAAAAATATCTTCTAATCAAGAGAATAGATTCTCATCCCAGCTGGACTGGTTCACTCACTTCAGCTAAGGACTGACTACTTGTGAGAAGGCGGGCTCACCTTAAGACATGTAAGAGATGAGCCTTATTTAGGAAAATATACCTTCTCCTTTTCTTCCTTCTCTTTTATAAGCATGCTTACCTTAACATTTTTACTTTTTTTCTGTTACATCTTGGTGTTTTTCACTCTGTCTAAAAAGCCTCTATTCCCAGCATGTGGCTGCTTGTCTCCCAGCCATATATCTGCCCAACCCCCACCCTTACCCCCACACACACACCCCCAGCTCCCTTGTTCTCCAATGCCATGGTCTTTTCCCTCCTCTCCTCTATTTTCCTCCTCTACATAGTAGCCGAAGTTTACAGCCTTCAAGGCTTCATTGCTTTCTTTTAAAATACATTAAAATTGTCTTTATGCTCCAATTGAATCCATTCTTAAATTCTTTCAGTAATGAGGTCAAGGACCCAGAAAAGGATACACTGATTGACTCTTATCAGAGTGCGATCATTGAGGGACTCCAAAATCTAGGTAACAAAAGTACTCATAAAAAGATGAACAATTTCAAGGGAGCCCTGGAAGTCAGCAGAAGCAGCTCTCGTTGGCTAACACTGGGGAATTTGAGAAGCCATAAAAATAATCAATAAACTATAATGAACATCAATGCACAATTCTAATTCGAATAATGCTGATATAGTGGCAAACACAATTGCAGGGAAGAGAGAGGGTGGAAAGGAGAAAGGGAAGGATGGAGGGTGGGCAAGAGGAAGGAAGTCAGTCCTACAAGAAAATCAAGTCTGTAAATACACATGAAGCAATACATCTAAAGTCATCATTTAGCAAAACCTACAATTTTCAGACATAAGTCATTCATGAACCAAATGGGATGAAAATCAAGATCTTTCCATTGTCTTCAAAAATTTCCCCAGATATATGTACAAAGAAAACTACAGAACCTGAAAGACATTACCTGCCAGTGACTTAGCCACCACCTCCACAAGGAGACATTGTGCTATGACTTGCATCTTGATGCGACGCCCTGATGAGGGCATGGCACCTTTCAGGAGCATCCTTTCCCAGGTGAATAGCCTGAGCTTACCCTTTATAAATTACAGATAAGCAGCGATGCTGTAAATAATAACCGATAGAATTCTTTAAAAATTTAAAGATCGTGAAGAGAATGAGTTTAAGTAGAGTTGCCCTATAATGGGGCTACAAAGCCCCCACTAGATGTCATGGACTAATAAATAAAGAATTCCAGACCTAACAATGGGTTACTGTTTTACAGTCGTTGGCCAGAGTAGACCAGCTGATCCCCATACATTACAGGCTATTTTCAATATACATGGTTACCCTACACAACTTGACAGAAAGACTCCGTGGTGGCATACACCACATACTTCTGTTACGGAACTTGGAGAAATCAAGTTAATACTCGCCTAGAAGTCTCATCCCTACCGACTAGCATCCATGCTGCTGGAAGGTGCTGTGCACACTTTGGAGAGGAAAAATCGCCATCAATCAATCACATGCATCTGTTAACTCTGAGAGTGACAGTGGCGGCTGAAAAGACACACCAGCTGGTATAACGGTGGCACAAATGCCATGGAAGCAACTAACAAGATGAAACTCCTCTCTGTCACCATTATTAGGTCCAGGAACCTGTGGCTAGGCCTGACGTAGGCCAGAGGTGACAGCCTAGAACTATTCCTATTATTACCGCTAAAGGGACATGATATTAAATGGATTCCTAACAATCGATTGCCATAACCATAGGCTAGTACATCTTCAATTTTCATTGTCAAAACTTCTTTATGGAGTAGAGGGTGATGAATGTTTCTATGCATCTAAGAGAAGTTATTATTTACTGATTCTTAGACTTTTTCTTATTAAGGCAATACTTTGTCCAGATCTCCACATCCTAGGCAGAAACTAGTAAAATTTGTATTTTTAGTAAGTTAAAAAAACAAAGTACATCCAAGAGTGTTTGAAACACACACATCAAATGTCCAAAAATGTACATCAGTATTCTTTATCAATTCCTCAAAATCTAAGTTTTTTCAGCTAGATACTAATATCTCCCTGGATGCCAACCCATATATGGCGTGGTTAGCAACCCTCCCTCCTCCACCACCTTTCCCCACAGACATTAGGCCCCCTTCACAAGCCAATGTGGAAACACAGAGCTGCAACCCTCTGGAGACTTACATCGTACTAAGAAGCACTTTCCAGATGACTCTTGGAAACTCCTTCATTCCAGAAAAAGAAAGCTAATCCCAGAGAAGTGAGATAGCATCTGAGGCCATCCATCACTGAAATCTACATTCTATATAGATGATGGCAGCCTCAGGTCTTAATCAGCATGCCCTCTTACATCTCTTTGGCTACCTCTATCCAAAGAAGACAAAGAAGCTATCGCTTCATCCTTTAGAACAGACCTGATCTTGTGGTACTAATGTAATTATACTATGAATCAGAAGGCATTAGAACTCCCAAGATACTAGCTCTACTATGTATCAAAATATATGACTATGCTTAGTTTCTATATACTTCTCTGAGTCTTCCCTGACTTCTTTCTTTCTTTAGAAATTAAGGGGTGTGTGTGTGTGTGTGTGTGTGTGTGTGTGTGTGTGTGTGTTACTACTATAGGTAGGTATTAAATGACCACCATGGGGAGAAAAGTATCAGGATAGTAAGAAACCCTGGGCTCCGACATCAGAGTCTGCTTTTGTTAGAGTATTATTGGAAATGTATATACACACACACACACACACACACACACACACACTCATATACAGAGACACAAACAACATACACATGCACATACAAATACACATATGTACACCTAGAGATTCACACATCGAGACTCATAGAAACACATATATATATACATGCACACAGACACACATGTAGACACACACTAATACATACACGCCCAACATACATACATACATACATACATACATACATTCATACATATGCAACACAAACACCTATAATTTTTATCATTTCCCTTCTGGACAACCACTTACAAACATCTCAAAGCACAGATGCAAGCATGAATATGTGCTGTTCCTGGGCTGCTAGACAGACTGCTTGTAGGGCTTTTTTTTCTCTCTCTCTTATTTCTTTTTGTTAATTTGTATTTTCCATCATTTAAGAAGGCAGTGCACATGGATTTCAGGCATATAAGTTATTTGTAATAGTAGCAGCTGAGGCACAGATGGAGTAGATTCCATCCATGTTACTCTTTGATAGAGGAGAATTTCGTAAAACAAAAGGCTGCCTTTAAAACTTCAATCATAGCAAGGGCGGGAGAGAGGTCAGGGTGTGCTCGCCTTCCTCTCAAAAGACTGAGGGCTTGGGGCAGGGAATCAGGACAAATCTGAATAAACATATTTTTCAAAAAAAATGAAAAGGACACAAAACAATGCAAGCTTTAGAAATCAGACCAAATATTATGACTTCCTATCCAGACACCTTGTCATGTTTCCCCAGAGGACTTCCTTTGGGTTCCCAGGAACAGCCTCAAGGGCCTTCCCAGCCAGATTTCAAAGGTTTTGCCTCATGGTCACTGTGCATACCCTGCTCATCAGCACATACAGCACATGCATGTTTATAGCCACCAGTGCTATAAACATGAGTCCATTTCTATTCACACACATCTGGGGTTTTCTTCACTTTATTTGTGCTAGGTGAGACTTGTGGACCAGGCTAGGCAGGAATGAGAATCATTCTGACAGGTTGAAAGGAAACCAAAAATAATTTTGTCCTTGGGCTTCAAGCAGTCAGGAAGGTGACATCCCAAAGCTTTGGTAAGCCAGAGAGTTCACTCTGATAAGCACTCAGTAGAGGACATGGCCCTGCAAAGTCATATAGAGGATTTAATTGCTAGGCCTGGGGCCTTTAGGGGAGTTTCTGCTTTTTAAAGTAAAAGTTGCTCACATTTCCAGAAACAGCAACTCTACTTTTTTTGCTGACAGTCTTCTCAATTATCAAGACATTTATTAGAATACCCTGCCTTCTCTCACCTTGTGACCCAAGCAGAGCCAGCTTCTTCCTTACCTCTTAGCTGGATTTTTAGCCGACACAGTGCTTTTGTATTTGCATGGCGAGAACACCCCACAGTTCTGTTTACCCACTGGCTCTTTTTCATCTCTCCAGTCCCTAATAAAATAGCTCATGATCATGACCAAATGAATGTTTAATAAGGAAGTGAATAAACACACGGTTCAGGAAGAGTGCAATCAGAATGTGAAAACAATGTGTACACGCAAACACCACCCAGGTCACGCCGTCCCCCCTCCCACTTCCTCCCTTCCATTTCTTTGTTGCATGACTCCATCTAGGAACCACCTTGAAGATGTGTTTGCTTCACAAAGGCACTGGGATGATGCTGAAGACTCCGTGCCATGGGATCCAAGCAATGGCTACAACACAGTTAAGTCCACTGAAACCTCACAAATTCCACCTCCCCCCCCACAAGGCAGGTTCTGTTGTAGTACAGAGAAGCATGCAGGAGGGGCAGGCTGCCTTGTAGCTGGTCTTTCTTAACTGTAGCAACAGGAACAGCCCTCATTATGTCAGCCAAGAGCTCAAACCACCACAGCAGTGAGTAAATGAGAAAGTGTGTGCCATTTAAGGAGAAAGCTCTCAGCCTTCCTCCAAATGAAGTGAGTGTCAGATGTGCAGAGAGAACTCAGAGCACACATAAAATATTGGGAGGTGTAGCAGGTGACAGGAAGGGTGCAAGAAGTCAGGAGCCTGGAAGACAATTATTTGAAAAAGTTTTTTTGGCAAAAAAGGGGATCGGAAGAGCTTATGCAACAGAATACCAGATACTGGCTGGCTTAAACAATACCTTTCTC
This sequence comes from Mus pahari, assembly GCF_900095145.1. Lineage (NCBI taxonomy): Eukaryota > Metazoa > Chordata > Mammalia > Rodentia > Muridae > Mus > Mus pahari. The sequence continues at coordinate 62,212,713 of NC_034594.1, forward strand.
ATCTTTTGAGTCAGAAGTTAGAAGTAGGAAAGCAGGTGTCAGCAGGACCATACATAGTCACTGATGGCTCCGGCTAACAAGCCTCCCGTGCTGTCTGTCAGAAATCCCTAATGTATCTGGGCTTGTAGCTACATTGGTCCAAATATATGTCCTTTTTTTTTCTGTATATTTGCACATTATCTTCCCTCTGTATCCAGCTCTGTGTCCAAATGTTCTTTTTGTGAAGAGAGTAGTCATGTTGGATTAGGACCCTTGTGAATGACTTGTCTGTAATTTCATTCCCTCTTTTCAACCTATTTTTCCAAATACAGCAACATTACCATGTACTAGCATCTCAGATTTTAAAACACACATCAAAGGCAGTGGGCAGAGTTTATCTCGTAACAGAAAGGGGAGGTAGACTCTCTAAGGTTGCAAACTTACCTAAGCAAAGATATTTTATTGGGTCATCATCCTTCAATATTGTTTTCATGTCTCATGAATCTAACTAAGCCTAAATATCCAAGAGGAGACACCAGTAGAGTTAGGCTGGCCTGGGAGGTGTGAAGTCAGTGGGCACAAGTTCTAAGCTACATAGTCACGAAATAAATAAATAAATAAAATAAAAATGGTTCAAAACGCAGGACAGGCAACAACAGCTTTGCTCTGTGGTTAGTTGGTTTAATTCGATGAGGTTATATAGGCCAAGAATACCTAACACCTGTCAGGGTTCATTACCAACCCCTGTATCTCCCTTGAATTGACACAGTAAAAAACACACCTCTTAAATTCCCATGCTGGTTATTAAACTAAATTCATTAATCCTCTTACTTACTGAGTCAGTCACCTCTTTGAGGCACATGGTAGGTTGAACACCACCGATGTTCTTCTTGTTTTCCCGAAACAGAACTTCAACCAGGGATACTGACATTGAGTCACCCCTTTCCAGAGGTCATCCATCCTCTTTTCGAAGATTGTTTTAATCATAAAGCACAAAGGCAGCACTATTGATGCCCCTTGCCTGTGGGCCTAAGACTCCTTCCAAAGCCACGGAAACATGGAATTCACACCCATGGAGTCCTCAAGCAATAGATGAGGGTATAGATTCCCACCTCAGAAGCCAGGCTCTTGAAGTCATTTAGCTCTGATTTAGGGAAGGTAAAGTTTTGTTTATGTGTGTATTGTTTTATTCCCCATATTTCCGAGTCTTTTTCTAAGGGTCACACTACCCTCACATCCCTACTGCAGCTGAAGTCACGACATCCCTTCCACATCCACATTGGTTTCTTTCCACATCCACTTCCTTCACTGGCACCAGTGCTTCCTTCACTGAACATGCATGTATTTGAACTCGATCCTTTTTCTCAGCAACTATTTCAGGAAGATCCCCAAACTAAGACAAAGCCCACTATCCCTCCTCCCACATTAATCCAGGATACCGAATGTTGATTGTGGGTATTTTGTAGGTATGTGACATAGAGTCCCAGGATGTCCCTGTCAGGTAAGTTAGGAAGAGAAGCAAGCTTCTTACAACCAGCTGAAAGATGCTATAGAAGGGGAAGAGGAAGGGCCACAGGTGTAAAAGGACAGATGGTGATGTTTACTTCTGGGATTGGGTTGGAATCACAATGGAAGAGAAACAAAAGAACCTGTCTCCAAAGTGATGTAAAGACCATTCTCAAACTTTCTTACATTATTGGTCCCTTCAATTGAACCTTCATGGATGCTTTTCTCCCCAGTCACCTCTCCACCTCCAGACAAAGCAAAATACTACATTTGTGCTTTACATATTTTTTTCTGTATTACAAATATTCCCATTATAAATCCTAAAATGCCTCTCATCCTTAACCAAGAACAAAGAACTTTATACTCATTGAAAGTGTGTTAAATGATAACAGATGAGCAATACAAGGTAAGGAACACTTTGAGAAATACCAGTGGATACTAAACTAAACAACTTATGGGGAAAGAGGTCAATTTAGTTGTAATTTATTTGATATACCTACTATTAAAGAAGGTGTATCATAGGTCCCTTCCAGTGCAACCAGTGAACTGGAAATCCAGATGCCATGCTATTAAAAAGCTCAAACAGCCCCCAAAACAAGCATACAAAGAGATTGACCAAGATGTCCCATCTCAGGTCCTCTCCAACATCAGCACCAATTCACAGCCATGAAAAGTCATTTTGAAAGGCAACTCTAAAACACCATCAGTTCTTGAAGTGGCAATCTTGAAGCAGACCACAGATGCCCACTGGACTGCTTCAGCTGCCTTTTGGAGTCTGGTCTAAACTGAAGGCTTTTGGCACAATAAAGCATTGTTGACTTAAGTAACCAATTTTGAGATTGATTTGAAACACACCAAGAAAGCAAGCAAACAAACAAACAAACAAAAAGCAGCCAATGCTTGTAAACATTATCAAAGCTAACTAATCCACATAGTAGGTCCACTACATATTTACCCACCAGTCTGAGGTAGACTTTGTTCATTGATTTTCATATGAACCATTGCCTAAAGCTTGAGCAGACAGTGAGTAAATAAAGAGTTGGTTATTAAGTGACCAAGTCACTAATTAGGAAAGGTCCTTTTTTTCCCTCTCAAATATAATTTTTTAAACAAGGTTGACTCTTGTCAATGATCCAATTAACTTGTAAATAAAACCATCCCGGGTCTCCATAAACAAGAATACTGTATTTCCAAGAAACAGGGGGAAAAATTGATAAACACATCCATATAGAAGCATCCTTTAAAAAGTGGGCCAAAACAGTAAAATGTAGGGTGGGAAACAGACTTGGTGTCCTGACATGAGAGGAAGGGATTCTCACACATCCCATCCTGGGCCACACTGGTCCTTTCTTGAACTGCACTGGTTTTAAAAGAAAACCCTGAAAGCTTGCTCTAAAACATAAATGGCTCTTGTTCATTAAGGTTTCTGCCCTCCACATTTAATCCCCATATTGAACGGGAACATGACACACACATCTATGATTTAGAATCATTAGGATGAATTATTTTCATGCTATTAGTGGAGTTTGCTCTATTTGCAGCCACAAAGGTGGGTATAAGAATGTTGGGCGCACAGGATCCCCCATAAAATCCCCTACTGATTTCAACAGGGGGAGTGAGAGCCCCCTGGGAGTTCTGTGACTTGTTAAAAAGGATTTAGGCATCTCCAGGCCTGCTGCCTCCAATCTTCTGCTTCAAATACAACCCTGGCATCCTGAACTTATTCCAAAAAGTAACATCTTTCAAAGCAACAAATTGAAAACAGGTGCATAGTTTGCATGTAAATTTAAAACAACTTTTACATTTCCTTAGTTGCATGCAGCATGCTCATAAAATCTGGATTTCAGCAGTTTAACCTGAAGTTCCCACAAACTTAAAAAAAAAAAAAAAAAAAAAAAGACCAATTAGCAAATTAAATTACAAACAAGAAAGATAAAGAAACTGGACTTCCAACCAGCCAATGGCCTTAGTAAACAAACCCTAGTCCATGAGCAAGGCAACATTAATTGGTTCCATTTGGCTCAGCTCAGTCACACACCCATTTGACTGTGCCCTGGAGGCGTATGATTTTCGAATGCCTTCCCAGTGCTGCCTTCATTAGATGTTATTTCATGTAGGTATCCAAGTCCCCGAATTCAATAGTCCCCATTCTAGAAAGTATCCCAAACTCTGGTTGACATGCTAGAATGCCAATGACACTTCATACCAGATCTTTTTCCATGATGCTGTTTGTAGATTTGTTAGGTTTTACTTCAATTGGGTGGCTATCTGCAGCTCTTATGTCATTCACTGCTGTTTACGTTTTAGTCAATCTTACTACAAAGAAGAGAAAGACGCCACATAACTCTTACACACACACACACACACACACACACACACACACACACATTTCATTTATATGATATTTTCATTTTTTTATTCTCTTTGATCAAGCAATTATCAAAGGTAGCAAAACTATCCAGTATGGGCCAGAAAGAACCCATAGGTAGCTTGTTTATGAATAGCTTTACATCTGATGAATAGTCCCTACTTCATGGTGGCTGAGCTTAAAATCCTTTCCCACATCTTCTTAGATCATGATCTTGGAAGCCTACTTAATCCCTCAAACCTCACTTTGCCTTCAACAGACAGGGATAACCATAGGATCAGCTCATCATAGGGTCACATAAGCATGGAGCAGATACAATCCATCAAGAGCATGTCCTGTCCTAGAATTAGCAGAAAACAGTGGGCAGAGAACCTCAAAAAAGTATTAAAGAGTTCTACATGCAAGTATTTTCTTCAATGATTTTTAGAAGAAAAATACCAGGGTAATAATTTTTTATTAGTGGTGATTATCTTGTTTCTGCTACCTTTAATCTTTTTTTTTTTTTTTTTTT
>NC_034594.1:62217156-62223162 GCF_900095145.1 Mus pahari
CTCCGGACCTTCGGAAGAGCAGTCGGGTGGGTGCTCTTACCCACTGAGCCATCTCACCAGCCCACATTTAATCTTCATTGGAGAACTTGGTGAATTATTCTAGCCCTATTCAAAGTCTATGTCCTAAATTCTGTGGCTCATATTCTTTATTAAGTCACTATCACTATACATATTTTTTAAAAGGAAGAAACAACAGGCTGCTCATGCATGTATATTCCTTAGTTGGATTCAGCAAAATGTACTTTATTAGATATTTAACCTTCTCATATTAAGACTGGATTTTTATCATTTCAGTGTCAAAGACTAAAGAGAGACTGGAGGTAAGACTGTTTGCTCTCAAACAGTTCAGAGCAAAAGATCTTGTGTGATGGAAAAGAGATAGAAAGAGGTAGGAAGGAAGGCGCAGAAGCAGCTGTGCCCACTAGTGTGAATCAGGGTGAAGGAGGGCACACCCTTGCAGTGATCAGAAGAGCCAAGCTGGCTTCAGAGTGAAGCTCTGTCTGATTTCACAGAGATAATGGCCCCAACCCTGAACCAGACCCTCTCTGAATAGGTCGGATGTGAAATCATGGTCTAAAGAAATTGTGTGTCCATGCCTTTGACCACTATCTTGCTCTCATCTCTGTTTTGGGTGTGCCCAGCCATGGAAGAGCATCTCATTTCTGCCTAGGTGCCAAGACCCAGCAAAACCTTGCCAGTGCTGTCTCTCCTCAGACTGACGCATTGCACCCCACCTTCATTCACACAACAAACGTGTGTGTGCCGTGGGGTTCCCCTAAGCATGGAAAAGGGGAAAAAAATATTGGCCAATGAATAGCATGGCCCTTTTCAAAAAAGCCTGGGGACCAGGAGCTAAAATGGTTTTTTTATCAACCCTACAGAGTGATCAGAAAACAGAGCCTAACCACTCTGACCCTGGGAAACATTAGCAGACATCCCTGGCTGCTGCTGTTTATCATCGCCCAGACTACTCAAAATTAAGTGGTGAGGGGAAATACCAACAAGAGAGAGAGAGAAGCTAGTGGGACTGTAGGGGACTCAAATGGAAATTTTAAATGAAAGATTCCCTGACGTTTTATACTGCTTATAAAGACATAATAACATCTTTTAGAAAATATAGAGTGCTTAGCATTACTAACCTATTATATATTATATTTTTCTTTTTGATAGAAACTCAATCATGCAAAATTCCAAATCTATCTATCTATCTATCTATCATCTCTATGTCTGTCTATCTATCACCTGTACCTATCATCTATCTGTCTATCTATCTATCTATCTATCTATCTATCTATCTATCTATCTATCTATCTATCTATCTATCTATCTATCTTTTAACTCTCTCAAAGGAAAAGGGAACTAGCTAGATTCAAGCTAAAAGGCAGCTTTTATCTTAGAGCAGAAGAACACATCCTGCTAAGCTAATTTAGGTGAAGACAGCTGCAGGCATGCCTGTCATTTGTTTGTCCTGGATTTGGCCCCAATCTACAACAACAAGCAACACAGGAGGCTAGAGTCTCTGTGGTCAGAAGGTCCTTTGCTGAGATACAGCTCATCTGCCCAGTCTCACTTCATCCCTTTCCTGTTCTGCAGAGCCTCTCAAGGGCTCTACTCTCAGCCAGCATAAGCCAAAATCTACGCCAAACACACACACCCCATCAACAGGACTGGATGACTCTCCAGTGCTTAAAAACACAACCACATGCTTTTGTGTAAAGATTCCAAATTAGACAGATTCCAAATCAGATGTCCCTTTCCTTTAAAGTTCTGCTTTGTTAGTTGTTGCAAAATCTTCAAATGGTCTCATTGTGTTCTAGAGTGTTAACATGACTGATGTGTATAAAGGCATAGCTTAGAGGGAAAAATTATGTTCCACGTGATTTCAAGTATTACAGATATTGGTTTGCTAAAGATTAGTAAACCATGTGAAGTGCCTAACCTATGTGCACACAGATGGCTTTAGGGACATAATTACTGCTTCTTAACTTTGTGCTGGCATTATGTTTGCATTGTAATAGAAGGAAGCCTTTGGGAGAGAAGTCCCAAGATGGAATAGAAAAGTATTCCCATCGTGGTGGTTCTGAAGGTATGGATGTCAACAGAACCTCATCACCTACTGCCATGGCTAGTTTTATGTCAACTTGACACAAGCTGGAGTCCTCTGAGAAGAGAGGACATCAACTGAGAAAATGGCTTCATAAGATCAGGCTTCTGCAAGCCAGTAGAGCATTTTTCTTAATTAGTGATTGATGTGGGACGGTCCAACCCACTGTGGGCAGTGTCACCTTGGACAGGTGGTCCAGGGTTCTATAAGAAAGCAGGCTAAGAAAGCCATAAAGAACAAGCCATGGCCTCTGCATAAGCTCCTGCCTCCAGGCTCCTGTTCTGCTTCACTTCCTGCCCTCACTGCCTTCGAATGGTAATCTGTGGAATGAAAGAGTACAGGAAGTAAACCCTTTCCTCCCCAAATTGCCTTTGGTCACGGTGTTTAGTCATAGCAACAGAAAGCCCAACTGAGACACCTAGAAACTCATTAACAATGCAGGGCTCTGTACACCATCTCGGAACTGTTGACTCTTTATCTTAAGGCATGGAGCCATGAACTTTGCCTTCTAGAAAGCCATGGCAGTCGATTCTAAAGCACTTGCAATTCAGAGGACAGAACTCTGAGCAAGACCTTCAAGGTCAGGTGACGACATAGTACATATAAACCAAAGATGCTAGGAGCAGGAAACATTCAATCATGTATTTGAGAAGCAGTAGGTATTCTACTTTGGGCAAAATATATAACATCAAAAGGTGAACTGCAGAAATTAATGTTTAAAAAAAAAAAGATATGGACCAGGTCAAGAGAGAATACGCCATATATTCCACAGATCCTTAAAAGCCAATAAGAATTTGAGGTAAGAGTATAACAAGATTAACCCACCTATTATCAGTATGTTTTTGAAATCAGCTCTGCTACCTTATAAATAGCAAGACAACAGTGAATAGAGGAAGTTGCCCTGATGTCATTTCTCTGGATATTTCTCCAAGACATCACCACTGAACATGAAGGAATTCAAATTCCTTCTGTGTCCTTGGCATGAAAATTATGTATTTAAAGTTATGAACCACTGAACTGCAACAGAATAACTCAGAAGTGACACCCTGCTTTATTTCTCTCTGTAGATATTACTACGAATGCCTGCCACCCAAGTGGTGAAGACCTAAGAAATACAGCAAGCCATACCATCATGGCACCCATAACATCTTGCAAGGAAAGTTAGTTACCTCCTAAATTCACCTAGAGATTGAATGACATAGTTGGAGATGGAAAGGGAAACTTACATGCCTGCTGCTAAGAAAAGGAGCTGAAACAAGGGAGCTGCCTACTGTAAAGATTCCAACTCTCTGCGACATTCTAGGAAATTGAAAGCTATACAGACAAAGAAGATGCATGCTTGTCAGACACTGAGAGGGAGAGAAGCATGAATGAGCAGAGCATAGAGGATATTTAGAGAAGTGGGACTACTTGGGATGATGTTGCCATGGCAGGTACATGTCACTATGAATGTGTTCAGATTCAGAGATGTACAAAGGAATGAAGTCTGGTGTAAACCATGACCTCTGGGAGATTGTGATGTTGTGATGTGTCAAGAGATGACCATCAGTTGTGGTAGATGAACTACTTTTGGGGAGAATGCTGATAATGGGGACAGTTGTGCATGTGGCAAGGAAAGATAGGAAGTATATATGTGTACAAGTGTGTGTGAGTGTGTGTGTGTGTCTATATGTTTGTGTCTGTGTGTGTGCGCATGTACTCCGTATCTTCTGAGTTCTGCATAGAACTTAAAATTATCTAAAACACAGCATATTTCAGGATTTATTAATTAATATATTAATTAATAAAGGAAATCTCCCAGAATTATGCTAGAGTAGTCTGGGAAAACACATTTGAATTCTGAGCAGTTAGAAACACTGACCACAGCTCCATATTCAGCATCCATTGCTGCCCACCGTCTCCTGATTCCCAAGAATGCCATGGATTCCTACCATCTTCAAACCCTCAGCAACCTGAAAACTTCTTCTACCTGGTCTCTGTGACTCACCCTCCCATACCCTTTCTTACCCAGCTAACTCTCCAAGGCCAATAATCACAGCAAGCCCCTTTTGTTTAGGGTTAATAATGACTACATCAAATTCCCTTGGGAAAAAAAAAATACACTAGCAAAACATCTTTCTGCTCAAGTCATGGGTGCGAGCACACAGCTGCCCCTGGCTGGATAAATTCAAACCAGCCAAGTAGCTTTTGGGTGCAGTTCACAACCACAAAGCCAAGTGGGCAGCCCCCACTGTTGGGCAGTCTCACTTCACTCTTTCAATCCACTGTTCCCTTGCTCTCTGGAGGACTGTTTGATATGCCCATGACCTGAGGGCCTTGCCTCTTCTGATGAACTGAAAACTCAATATGTTTGGGAGCTTGCTTTTTGAAGAATGAATGTGACATTATTTGGAAATATGGTGATCAAAGCAATAAAAGTAAGGCTATCATAAATTAAGATAGACTCTATTGTAAACACACCAAGTAAAGACTACGAGGATGTGCCTATAAGCCAAGGGATGCTGAAAACCACCAGCAACCACCAGAAGCAGAAGGAAAGGCACAGACTAGATTCTTCTGCAGAAGGACCCAGCTCCATTGATACTTGAATTTCTTACCTCCCCAACTGAGACACAATCTGTTAATGCTGCTTGTGAGCCATTGTGATAGTTAATGTCATGTGTCAACTTAAGTGGGTCACGGTGCCCAAATACTTCATCAAACGCCATTTTGGGCATCATAAAAGGCAACTTGAGGTTAAGATTAATGCTTGAATTGGTAGACTGAGTAAAGTAGATTGGTCCTCTCATGGAGACTGCCCTTGCCTACAATCAGTTGAGGCCTAAGTAAAACAAAAACACTGGCCTAGCTCCACAGGCTGGAACATCGGCCTTATGCTGGCCGAGCACTCTGTTTTTCATGGCTCTCAAGCCTACTAGCTTTGGAATTACAAGGTAAACAGCTAGCTCTCCTGCTTCTCAGGACTTTAGGTTGGGACTAGAACTGCATCTTTGCCTCTCTGAGTCTTTACCTTGCGACGATGTGGTGTGTGAACATCTATATTCAGTCATCTCCTGTCTCCTATAGGCTCCAGTTCCCCAAGAACCTCTATTAACACAGCCAACGCAGTGTGCTGCCTCAGCTACAGTGCTAGGAAACTGATGCCAATAAGAGAGAGTCTGTCCAAGCTCATCAGAGGCTTACAGGACTCTCAGCATCTGTCCACCTCCAAGGTCATGCCTTGCGTCCCCTCAATACTCCACTATAGCCACAGGAGCCAGTATCAGTCCTATACTCTGAAAGCATTGCTCCCTGTCAACTTGAGATGCTAGCTACCCTGGCCACCCTTCCCTCCTGTTGAGCATTGCTTTTCCTTTCTAGGATTTCTCTCAGGATCCTCTTGTTTCCCCGTGGATGAAAACATCATCTATTAAGTTTACCTCTCCCATTTCTGCAACTGATGCTTTCTCTCACTCTCTCTATAGCAAAACTCAGATTTCTGTATTTTCTTCCACTTTCCCAGTTCCTCCTATCTACTCTCTCTTACAAATGCATTCTGGGTCCATCAAGATGGCTCAGTGAGTCAAGGTAGTTGCCACCAAACCTGATGATCTGAGTTCTGTCCCCTAAACCTGCATTGTGGAAGGAGAGAACAGACTTCCTCAAGTTGTCTTCTGACACCTACATGTTCACTATGGGGAGTGTGCACATGTGCATGCACACACACACACACACTAAAAAAAATAAAATGTAATTTTATAAAATTAAAAATATCCTAATTAGGCTCAGTCCCATTGACGCACAGAAAGGACTTTATAGCTATTTGCTGAATTCTACACATGGGTATCACCTCATCATTGGCAATATTTTTACCCTTCACATTTCTATGTTTTTATTACTTTTGTGCTCTCTCTCTCTCTGTC
>NC_034594.1:62223198-62282524 GCF_900095145.1 Mus pahari
TCTCTCTCTCTCTCTCTCTCTCTCTCTCTCTCTGTGTGTGTGTGTGTGTGTGTGTACCATCCACCTTGGCTCTTGCAACAGGGTCTCTTCATTGATCTAGAGACCTCCAAAGTACCCAGTCCTGAGATCCACCTGTCACTGTCTCACCGGCACTGTGATTGCAAGCATGTGTCATGATACCTAGTTTTGTACATATGTTCTGACGTATCAACTACAAGCTTGCATGGCAAAGCACCTTACCAGAAGATACATCTCCCTAGCTATGATCTTGGCTTTTAAATTCAGTTGTCTCATCCATCTTGATGTACGGCATCATACTGAATTCCAGATGGGATGACTGAAGCTCAAGTCATTCATTTGTTCTAGAATCTTCCTCTTGAAAGCCTTCTCTACTTTAGCTTTGTAGGACTGGCTTCCATTCATTCTCACGGTCAACTATGCTCCACCAGCACTAGGATCCATGAGGAAAACCTGTACATGTCTGGAGATTTTGGAATGCACTTATGTTTCCCCTGGGGAACAAAGGAGAAGAGAAGAGAAAGAAAGGGAGGGGCAGAAAAATAGCAGGAAAGGGAAGGGGGGGGAAGAACTGGAAAGAAGTTGAAAGAAAAGCAGTCCCACTCAGAACATGGTGCTGCTAAAGAAATTCTGATTTTTGTATGCCCCGAATCTACAACAAGAAATGATTAAATGAATTAATTGCTCCTTAAATCTCTTTAGTCTTTAGTAAGCATGCTTTTAAATATTTATGTTAAGTCTATTTATTTCCTGTTAAAATTTCCCCAATGGCAATTACTAGAGTTCTTTGAGTGCCCTGAGATCAGAGAATGTGTCTAAGCCAAACCTGGGAAACTGGAACTTCCTAGATGCTATTGGTGCTCAGAATCTGTTTGCAGGTTCTTGGTGTCTTATTCAGGAATGAACTGAAGACACTCCTAGACTGCAAAATAGCAAGGATACTATGTTCAAAGCAAACTTCAGTTTAGACAGGAGCACACAGTCAGGATTGACAGCAGGCCACATGCGTGAAGGTATTTATGGGTCCCAGGTTACTGGCTGGACTTCTTTTAATAGGATTCAAAGGAAGGAAGGGCTAGCTACTAGGGATGTGGTTTGGCCGGCTCTCTGATTTGATTGACAGATTAAATTCTATAAATATTGTCAGCTGCATATATCCTTTTCCATAATATATCTGACTTTAATCACATATATTCCTAATTATATATAGAAAAAAGATGGTCAATAGAAGAGTTTCGCTAAAAGTTCACCAAATTACACAATTTTGCTTTATTGCACACACACCCAAAATTAGTCTAGGCTACATTTTTATATCTATTTCATATGCAAACATATCAATATGATCAAATACAATCTCATTTTTATATCTATTTCATATACAAACATATCAATATGATCAAATACAATCTAAATTTGAGGGTTGTTAAGGTAAAGGGAAATTTACTCTATTGTACAGAATGAGGTAGGCATATAGCCCAATGCAGGTGGAGGGATCCTCAACTGTGAACAGGTTGCTAGGTGCATTGTGTGGAAAGTGGTATTTTCTCACAGTATGTGTAGTAAAGGGTTCTAAACTGCCTGCCTTAGGGTTTTACTGCTGTGAACAGACACTATGACCAAGGCAAGTCTTATAATGGACAACATTTAATTGGGGATGGCTTACAAGTTCAGAGGTTCTGTCCATTATTGTAAAGGTGGGAACATGGCAGCAGCCAGGCAGGCATGGATGCATGAGGAGCTGAGAGTTCTACATCTTTATCTGAAGGCTGCTAGCAGAATACTGGTTCCCAGGCAGCTAGAATAAGAGTCTTATAATCCACACCTACTCTATCAGGGCCACACCTTCTAATTGTGCCACTCCCTGGGCCAAGCATATACAAATCATCACACTGCCAATGGCATTATTAGAAGAGGGGTATGTGCACAGCCCAAACCAAGTATAGTCCCAGGTTGCTAAAGTATTCCCTATGCTTGCCTATCCTAAGATCACCTCTAAGCCATGATGAGAAGCTACACGAGTCCCTATGTATCTCTCCACACATATTTTATTTGCCACAACATAGAGCAGTGAGTTAAGCTTTATAGGTTGCGCCTACATAAAACTGCTCCTCACCCAATGGCATGTTGAAGCTGACCACAATGCTGCACATGCCGAGTGTATATTCCCAAGACTGCATCAATCCTAGTCCTCACAAATGCTGCCTATGGGTCTCATAAGTTTAAGTGTGAAAACTAAAGACACAACTTCATTCACTCATGCAAATGGTCTGTCCAGCCTTGATGCTTTGTACAGGTATAGGAAAAAGAATGCCAAGTCTCAAGTGGTGCACGGCTGCCTAGCGATGTTGGGGCCAGATAAGAAAAGAATATTCACTGAAGTAGGCTTAGTCTAATCAATAATTCTAAAATGTGTGTGTATCATACCTAGTAGTGAAAATTGTATCTTTACTTGAATTCCTTCCCATGCTGGCCTCAGGCAGAGTCTTAGTGAGGGTTTCTATTGCTGCAAAGAGACACCATGACCACAGCAAATCTTATAAAGGAAAATATTTAATTGGAGCTGGCTTACTGTTGTCTCCCTTCAGCCTAGAAGCAGGCTTTTGCAGACCTCTACTGTCACTAACACAGGACCACCTGGGGTGGTCCCTTCAGACCTGCCAAGCCAGCTCTATTGTTTGCACCAGCCAGTGCTCTTCAAAACAGTCGCCTTTCAAAGCAGTCGCCACTGCCTGCTGAGAAGACTTTCAGACGTTCCAGAGACAGCATTCTCAAGGCCCGCCTACAGGCTCTCACCTGTAGAGAGGCCCCAACAACCGGGTGGTGGGGGATGGACTTTTTCCCTCTTTATAAACTCTGAACTTTATTAAACTTGTGGGCTTTGATCAGAACACTTTTTGTCTTAGCCACATTTTCTTTCTCGCCACCTTTTCCCCTTACAGCCCCAGCTCTCGTCTTTCAAGACAGACCCGGTTCGAGTTTACATTTCAGAGGTTTAGTCCATTATCATGGTGGGAAGCATGACAGCATGTAGGCAGACCTGTTGCTGGAGAAGGAGCTGGGTATTCTACATCTTGTTCCACGGGCAGCAGAGGGAGACTGTGTTACATACTGTGCATAGATAGCTTCAGCATATTATACCTCAAACCCCACCCCCACTGTGACACATGTCTTCCAACAAGGCCATACCTTCTAATAGTGCCAGTCCCTTTGGGCCAAACATTCAAACACATGAGTCTATGGGGACTATTCCTATTCAGACCACCATAGCCAGAATGTGTCAATATTATGCCAGTATCCCGTGTCCATCTTACATGCTAATTCTCCTTTTAGTATACTGAATGTATGTTCAGGGACCTCAGAAATAATAATTTAGAAACTTTACCCTACCATATTTATTTGTATTGCTTTCTTTCATGTATGGCAAATGGCATTTGTTTCCTATGGAAATCAAGGGCATAAATAGTTCCTTTCAAATAAACACTACTTAGTGAGGTGTGAAATTTTAATAATAAAAGAAAGCAAATACTTTAGTTAGCATAGTCTATAAATTGTGGGGGAAGTATTCTATATCTAAACACTGGTGGTTACATTATACAAGTGACTGAGTTGGACCAGTACTGGACTACCTCACAAGCTTCAGGGATGGGAAAGACCTGTTTGTCTGTTCCATTAGCATGCCTCCCCTGGATATGACACCGGAAATATAACAGCATATGATGTTGCTGCATTGCATGCTATGAAAGTGAACTAAGACACAGAGCTGAGTCTGTCATCAAATAACCATAGAGGACACGGGCACAAGATCTTCAATTTCCTCTCTTCTATTGTTTTAGTGAAAGGAGAGTCCCAGGGACAAAGGTTTGTCAGATAAAAGTCAAGGGAAGGAGTGAGACTCAGTTGTATTCAAATGTGAATAACTCATAGCTGACTATTGTTAGCCCAGCACACAGACTCCTTGCTTCTAAACCTTCTTCCTAACTTCTTAAGCACATTGCTGCTTTTGATTTGGGGGGATCGATGACTATTTTGGCAGCCGTTTTTGAGTCTCACTCAATGATATGATGCAGCTACATTATTTATTAAATTTTCACTGTATGAAAAGATCCAGTAGACAGGACTACATCATCACATAATTAGAGAAAAATTGTCCTTGGCGATTAAAAATCCTTACCTTGGTGCAAATAAAGTTCAGGTATATCACTTTAATATTTAACCCAGGATACAGCATAATATATTAAAATGTCACTGAAAGGGTTTTATTATGGAAGAAAATTCTAAAATAAACCCTAAGGCAGAGCTATAAGGGGAAAAACTTAAGACTGAAGAATCAGAAGTTGTTGCTTGAGTTTTTCAGCATGGCTAACAGGAGGCAGCTTCCCTGACCTTGACCTATTCAAGGACACTTGAATCTCCCAGGTGTCTCCATTATCACATATTCCCTGGGAGGAATGGGAGGATGAGGGCACTGGTTTTTAAATAAAAATAGAACACAACTTGGCTAGAAGAAGCCTTTAGCACACAGCTCAGAAGTCCCCACCTCAGCCACAGGGCCCAGCACTTCTTAGCTTCTAAGTGTATTCCCTTGAGGAAGTGGATTGGTACTCTTACACAACCCAGTTTCCCTCTCAGGGCTGCTACAGCACAGAGCCTGGCAGGACACACTGAGGGTTCTCTAAGAAGCTCACCAGGCCTTCAATGAATAAATTGAACTCAACAGCTCACACACGCCCTGCAACTAAGATCTAAAAAGGCTTAGTGCTACTTTTCAATTCTCTCAACAAGTTCATTCATGAGCTTATGTTCCTTCTTAATACTTCAACCAAAATTAATACGTTCAAAGCACTAGGGAACACTATGCAAAACATGAGGCAGCGCTTTTAAACTGGATTAAGATTTTTGAAGAAGTTTTTAAGTCAAATAGAAGTAAAATAAATCCCATCAACCAACGAAGGAGCGGGTCAAGTGAGTCTGAGAGGAGCATTAAGTATCAAAGAGTTAGAACATAGATTCAGCATCCAGTTCCATCTCTGACTAGCCATACAGTTTTACCAAACCAATCATTGCAGTGTTTGCTTCAGACAGAGACACATTAACACAGTCTGGATTCAAATACTCCTGGTAACCAAAGATGGCTTGAATTTCTGATCTTCCTGCTTCCATCTCATGAACATTAGGATATCAAGTGTTGGCCACCACTCTTGGTCTTGTGGCAAGCTGGGAATCAAACCCAGAGCCTCCTACGTGCCCAGCAAGCATTCTAACATCAGGGATACATCATCAGTTCCTGCAACCTAAATCACTCTAAAAAAGACAAATATCATATGTTTAAAATTTTGAACCTCAAAACTCCTAGAAGACTATGTTCTGGCCTTTGACTTCTCCAGTCTGTTATCAGGGTAACCAGACTTCATTGGTCACTCAGGAATCCAGGGACCACGGTCCACAAGCAAGGGCACAGGCAGCCACTGCCGGATTTCATCCTCCTCAATTCCCAAAATCAAAACCATCATTCCTGTCACATTCCACTGTTATGTCTCAAAAGCCAACTCAAGATCAAGGAGGGAAGTGAAATTAGCTTTTGTCTTCCAAAGAGAAACATAGCAACATATTCCTAGTCCTTGTTAGTTAACCACAAAAACCACGTGTAAATAAGCATGATAATATCATTGCCCTGTGAGTCAAGTCCCAGGGGGATTTTGGAAGAGGGTTCTATTTGTTGATGGTTCTTGTTGTGTGCTCCATGAGTGTGTGTGTGTGTGTGTGTGTGTGTGTGTGTGTGTGTGTGTGTGTGTAGAATTTAATTGGCACATAAAAATAGTATGCACTTAATAAAATTATATGTAGCCTTATTGGAAAATGACCTTTTAGAGGAGATCTTTCAGAAAGAAAAACAAGTAAAATTGATGTCAAGTACAATTTGCTCCCAGCCAAATTAAACACTCTTTTCACAAAATGAACAGGGAAGCCATATGTTATTTTCAAAGTGACTCCCCAAGAGGGCAAGAAATATTGCAAAAGGACATTCAAGTTGCAGAATGGAAAGATGCAGTCAAAGAGGACTCGCTGCCCCCATGTATAACAAAAATAATCTTTAGTCCCTTGGTACCAAGTTATAGCTCAGAAAGCCTAATGAAAATTCTAGGAGGGAATTAAATTTAATTTGTTGTTCTAAGCTGAGAGCTGAGCCAGAGCTATTCCAAGGGTTCAGAGAGCCTTCTGAGTTTTTGAAAAGTAATTTCAAGATGGTTAGTTAATCTTGAGTTCAGAAGTTAAAAAAAAATAACAGGAAGGAAGGAAGAAAAGGAGAAAGAAAGGAAGAAAAGGAGGAGGGAAGGAAGAAGGAAGGAAGGAAGGAAGGAAGGAAGGAAGGAAGGAAGGAAGGAAGGAAGGAAGGAAGGGAAGAAGGGAAGAAGGAAAGAAGGAAGAAAGAAATAAGAAAAGAAAGTATAGAACCCGGCTCTAATTGGATTAAAGGAACATATAACATAAGATCAATGGCCACAATGTAGTCACAACATGCAAAGCTTATGAGTTTAGCTCTTTCTCTTTAAAACTGGGGAAGGAGCAGCACAGAGCCCTGAAAACTATAGGCTGACAGGAGAAAAGGAGACTTCACTGGAGAGGCAGCTATGGAAGCAGGCTTTCACACTGCTTCCTACAGAAAGCCGGCGGGAGCTTACAAACGAACTTTATAGAGCTGAGAGTGCATAGGATGACATCTTCTCTCAGCAATTACTCAAAAAAATAGAAGAATGTGCAACAGCAGGAATTGCCTAGGGACATACAGAGGTATTTCCCACTCAAGGTTAGGATCTCAAGGTTCACATTTTATCCTGGACTCAAATCTACTAAAATTGAGGGTCATTAGTGACATTAGAATAATGATATCCTCACTTTTAATTTTATAGTATTTAGTCATGTATGTGAGGACGTGTACAAGGGTGAGCAACCAATTAGCAAAAGGAAGAATGTGGTATATAGGATTTGTGAAGATTCAAAAATTAATATTTGTATATAAGTATATTTATGTTTATTATGTGTCTGTATTGTGCACACAAAATTAGACCAGGATAACCATATCAACATCTTTACTGTAAAATATCACCTGAAGTCGAAGATTACTGAAAATAGCAAAGATATCCTATCAGATTTCCTTCCTCACCTTTCAGAAATTGTATGTTATATCTTGCGTACATGAACACTTGTATGATTCCAAAGTTTTTACATTATATTCAATTTTTCCAATTTTGCCACTCGTAATTTGACCATTTGCCCTAAGTGATAAAGTATCGTAAACAATCTTCCCTATTCGGTTTCTTTTAGCTTAGTAATATATACTAGAGATAATCATTAATTTTTAAAATAACTACATAAAGTTCAGCTCCATGTATCATTGGGGTGGCATCAACCCTAATATCTGACACTGCCTCAGTTCTTTGCTAATCCAGTGTAGTGATATTGATGATCCAACATGACACTGATTGTAAATTATATTTATTTACATGTATTATTATAACTGATATGCTTAAAACTTTTTCA
Source organism: Mus pahari (assembly GCF_900095145.1). NCBI lineage: Eukaryota > Metazoa > Chordata > Mammalia > Rodentia > Muridae > Mus > Mus pahari. The sequence continues at coordinate 62,230,756 of NC_034594.1, forward strand.
TTTTTTGTAGAAACTTTTATTTTTGTCATAATTCTATTTAAAGGGTTTTAAACACATCAGTTGTAGTAATGCATGTAAATTCATCTAACTTAAAATCATATCATGCTACATATTACATCTGTATCAAAGTAGATCATTAAAAATACAAATAATTAAAAATAGATCATTTATATTGATTTCAATATATACCACACACATTTTTCATATAAATATACTAAAAGTACAGATTAAAGAAGTAGAAATATTAAAACCCAAGCATTCTACAATTATAATATATGAAAACTGATCTGCAAAGTAATTAATAATCATGAATCTAAAAAATTAAAACTGTATCTTGTAATGAAATACATATAATCCAAAAGTAATGATTTGGTAATAGCCTAAATATAGAATTTGTAAATGATTTTAAAGACTAGAAAGTAGAGAAAGAAAAAATCCTGACTTCCACCTATGCTTGGAATAAATTATCATTTATTTGTAAACTTTAGAAAGAAAAAAATGTAGGTTATGTCATTCAAAACCATGCCTTGACATTAATTACATAATCATTATTTTCAGAGAAAACATATCTATAATTTCTGAAATCACTGATGAGAACAAACTTTAATAAAGCGTGTTGTACAAGGAAGCAATAAAATTTAAAATATTCAAAATTATATGAGCAAAATAGTATAAGTATATCTGCTATAAGATATATAGAAATAGGCTGAATTATCTCACTAAAGTTTCTGAGTCTGGGCTGCATACTATCAATGCTATGTTCTCCTTACACAACTCCTGAAGAGACCACGCAGCACATGCTGACACAGACAGTTAGTTACCTGAGTCCAGGCAACTTACTTGCTTTGACCCATAAAACCTATGATGTTTTATGTGCCAAAAAACGTACAATCAAAAGAGAAGAAAACAAGAAATGCACCAGAAAACACAAATAATATTAGCACACACATGCCACTTTAAGAACTAGATGGGGGACACAGGTGGAAGAGGCAGAAGAATTTTAATTATGTAAATATCAATGCCACTTGAATTAACAGAAATCAAAGCTGATAACTGTTGACAGGACAAAGAATGCTTGCAAAAATTCAGTAAAATTATTAAGTAAAAAAAGCAGCTCCTTAGATTTTATTTTATTTTTTTATTTTTATTAAAGCACACACTGAAAAAAACACCCCTTCTTTTCAGTGAAAAATAGTTAGGCATTGATGTCATAAGAGTCCAACTCTAAAAAAACAAAAGAAAAAAGAAAAAAGAAAAAAAAAACAAACAAATAAAATAAAAATTCTCAACAGGAATCTTAAAAGGGGTGATTCATTATAGAATTTTGTCAGTAGCACTAGACTGTACCACTTGGCCTCTGCTTATGGTTGTAGACTTTAAGTTGTAAACTTCCTTCTGAACATGTAGATAAAACAAAATTTCCATCTTATATTTTAGATGTAGCAGAGTTGAAGTGATGAGAAGGCAGTGTGCTTAGCACTAACCATGCTGTACTGGATGATAAAGGAAGGTGAGGGGTGCCTCAGGGTAGCCAATGTTTCTTCCCAAACCACAGCCCATCTGCTTTCTTTCATTTTAGGTTCAGTGTGGGTGCACAAGATTGGCAATGCATTGCCTAGGATGTAGGATATTTTTCTTTAGTTCCTCAAATCACAAAGTGTTGATATTTATTGAATCATCATGTTATTCCTTTTATGACTGTGTTGTAACCGATTCAAAGGCATTTCACTTTCTTTTTTTTTTTTTTTTAGGTCAATGCCCCGAAAAGCTAAACCAATTTAACATCAAGTGTTCTGGCTCAAACCCAGGATTATAACCTGAGGGTAGCAAAGAACAACTGAAATGAACATTTTCTGAGATCTTTCTGGAAATCCAGCCACTTCCTAATAAAAACTACTTTCAGGGTTCATGTAATAGGAGGTTATAAAATATTGGCACATTGAGACAGCCATCTCAGGTTTCCAAACAAATACCTTCTTCTAAGAGTTTGTCATCGCTCTTTCCCACTGTACTACAAAGGAAATGAAACACAGGGTCTTTGCATCAAGTTTTGAAGTATTGCATTCCCATGTTACACTGTGCAGGTTACAAGATACAGGATGCAACGATTGAATTCAGCATCTGCCTCTGCAGCAGCTGATATAATATGCTCTCTTCATGAATGGTACCAATATTCACTGATTCGTTTAAGCTGAAATCCTAAGAAGACAGCCTCTTTCTCTGAGAGTCTATACCCGATCTACTGATAGTTCTTATTGTGTTCATAATCAAAGCATATCCCCCAAACCAGGCACCACTCCTCACCCCATCTTGTGGCCACCACTTCCTAGCTACAGTTAGCACAACGCCTCACAACTGGCCTCTTATCTCCTTGCTTACTGCAGCCTATCCTCCCAACAATAGTTACACATTCTCCTTCTGTGAGAATTTATTCTATGTCAGCTCTTTAAGAGCCACCATGAGCTTCCCATCACTCAAGTGGTAAAATTCTATAATCCCTATCATGGGGATGTACTGGTGGTATAGAGAGGAACACAGCTTCCAAACTCCCAACTATGGCTTTGCCAAGTCTAACTCTTGACCACTTTCCCAACCTCATTTCCCTCTTGAGAATTTTTTCTCTCCCAGAGATCTAAAGACCATGGTCACCTTTTTTCAACATAAGCCCCACCCACCTACCTCCCACCCCCCCCCCCCCCCCCCCCCCCCCCCCCCCCCCCCCCCCCCCCCCCCCCAAATTTTTTTTTTTTTTTTTTTCCTCCCTGCAATGTATCTCCCACCAGGAGCATGGAACAGCCTCCTTATAAATATTTACTTTTCAATCAGCACCTTCTCGGGTGGTTGAAGTTCCTCTAAATTTTAAAACAACAATGTGATTCCCTCCCCAGAATCACATTGTCTCATTTTATCTCCTGTATAGCACAGCACTGACTGGTGCTATATTATTATGCTGTGGTGATTTGTGTTAATGATTGGAATGTTTGCTCTTCATCTCTCCAGTATGAGAGTGACAGCCCCTGGAGAGTAAGGGTTCAGTCACTCTCCACCACAGTTGCATTGGTTCCACTGTTGGGTACCTAGCATAGCACCCAGAGATTGGTACCCAACAGTGAACATTCCCACATATATATATATAATATATATATACTTTAATACTCTCAGTGTTTCAGAACTTGTAACTTAGCATTGGGATATATTTTCTTTTTAGGCATACATATGTGTGTGTACATTCAAAGACACGTGAGTAAGTGTGTATGCATGTGCGTAAAAGCATGTGTGAATATTGATATGTCTTCCTCGATCATGTTCTACCTTACTACTGAGATCGGGTCTCTCACTGACCCCTAGCTCACTGTTTAGCTAGGCTAGCTAATCACCTTGCTGTGGAGGAACACCTATCTTTCATTTCCTGCCTCCTGGAATTATAGAAATTTAGTTTCTGAACATCTGAACTCCAGTTCTAAAAACTGAGTGGCAAGTGTTTCAGCTGCTAAGCAATCTCCCCAGTGTTAAGGCTATATGAAGTATAAAAATTTTGAATTTGTGAAATACATATATGCATCATCCCCATGGTTGGTGTTCCATCCCCTAGAAAATGCATCTTTGACACAAATGGGAAATTCCTAATTAAACAACTATATGAACACATGGATATTTTTCTATCAAAGACAATTTCAACATTCCAATAATTTTTCAGAATGTTGAAGTCAGAGCTTGTCTGCATAATGAAACACATATCATACACCAAAACCTTTAATTCAAATAGCAAAATATTTAAACAAAGTATACACACACACACACACACACACACACACACACACACTTTAATACTCTCTTAGTGTTTCAGAACTTGTAACTTAGCATCAGCCTCTTTAGAAGATGGAATTGTAGCTCACATTGATTTGATTCAAGCTGTAGCCCTACACTTCGGAGAAGCAACACAGTTCATGCTGGCAGCTCTTTGATTTGGTAATCACTCAGCTCTTTCATTCATCCAACACATCCAAGTCCCAATGGAAAGAGAGTCCTCCGCAGATGTGGCTATTAAAGTTCTTTCTCATGAAATAGAAACATAGGAATAGCTCCCCTTCTCTACCAAAAGCAAATCTTTACGAGGGTCTACATGGGGAGCTGGGTGAGAAAAGTACATCCTTTTCCTCCTTTTCCCCAGAATACCATGGATAAAATTATAGAGGGCTGAAATAACTTCACTATGTACCCCATACAATATAGACTTGATAAAGGAACTCACTACATCTAGGGCTGCTACTTACACTCTCAGCTGTTACACTGCTGGGCTGAGTCCCTATACATTGTGTACCCCATAGCATACCTGGAAGCAGCTACATCTGCTTCTATCCTTAGCAGAGGATCAACTGGGAGAGCCTCTACAATCCCACTGCTGAGTTCCTGTGGCAGTTGCCAGTATATCTGGTCCCTCAACTGCCTGCATCTAGAACCATCAACCCTGTTGCTTTCTTTTCTTTGACTTAATTACCTACACTGTTAGGATGAAATAGTTTTCCCTGAATCATTTAACAGTCTTTTAAATATATTCCTTGCTATTAAAAACACAAATAGAGAAATCAACATGTTAATTGTAGAATTGGGTCGAAATACATGCAATAAACCCCATAAGCTGTCACAAAGGTAGAGGCATGTGGTTGTCCATAGCTGAAGGTCTAGGAACGGGGCAGACACCAAAGAATAACACTGAATTTTCACAGGGCTTTAGTGTCTTTGCCACACATTTCTGTACCATGAGGTCCCATTACTATGAAATTTTTACCATGCACTGAAACAAACAACAAAAAACTACCCACTTCTAGCTCTACTTGTTAAAAAATGGAGCTCTAGACCAAAAGGAAGCCTTAATTTGGTAAACTATCAGGTTTAAAAAATAGGAAAAACTGGACTGGTTTGGAACTCTATTCTAGCCCCTACACTTACCCTGACAGACAGCTTGAAGAGATTTGAACTATCATTTGTTAATGAAATTGAAGAACTGTATTGATCCCTCACTAAAGCACTCTCGGTGAGCCTCTTGACCCTGCAATATCATTTACAGAGTTTTAAGTCCACTTCAGCCAGAGAACAAGGAAAGGGAGGCAGAGAAGGGGAGTGGCGTGCACACAGACGTTTGGAACGCAGAAGTCTACTTCCAGTGTATCCCTTCATCCCTCTTCACTATACTTTTGAAGCAAGACTTCTCAACACACTTTAGATCATTAATTTTGCTAGAAAGGCTGGCCAGTCAGGTCCAGGAGTCCTCCTTTTTCTACTTCCCCAACACTTAAGATTATAACACCATCATGCACCATCATGACTGGGTTTGTTTGTTTGTTTGTTTGTTTGTTTTGTTAATGGGGATGCTTAGGCTTGAACTCACATCCTCCTGATTGTTTGTGAACCAACCATGTTATAGATTGGGTCATCTCCTCAGCCCCAGGAAAGATAATTTTAAGAACTGTATGAAAGCACCTTTAAATCAGGTCCTCTTTTGATATTTTTAAATCTTGGTAGAATGCAAATGACATAAGATGCAATGTGTTAGCCATGTTTCCATGCGCCCCTTGGTGCTTTAAATACATTCCTATTGCTTCGTGACGATATATTTCTATCTATCTCAAAACACTCTGTCTTCCCAACGGAAAACTCAACACTCCTGAAACAATCCCCATTTTCCAACTCCCCAACTTCTGGCAACCACCCTTCTGCTTCCTGTGTCTTAATGCTTTCAGTCCTGACACGAACTTCACAATAGTGGAATCATGATAGTATGATTCTTTGATGTCTGGCCTACTTTACTTAACAAATTTCATCCACATTGTAACACATACCAAAGCTGCTTTCCCACGCAAAGCCCAAGTACATTTCACTGTGTAAGATGGCACATTTTCTTGACCATTCATTTCTCAATGGATACCCTGTTGCTTCCCAATTGTCATCAGTTTTGGACCACACGGTAATTTTATTGATACCTATTAAGGAAAATTGACATCCCCTTTGGTTTCTGTGGCATTTTATCTTCTGATGGTTATGATCAAATGTTCCTTAACTCAGCTCTAGTCATGTTGCTACAATTTATACAATATTAGTATTTTGGAGGGTTGGATGGGCTAGCTTCTCCCTATGCTACCTACTATTATATAAAGAGAGATCAAATTGAAGCTAGTACTTAAAATGTTTCTTTGGTCACAGGAAATCTGGAAAACAATTTTTTAGCATTTCAAAAAAAAAAAAAGACAAGATGACCATCATGTAATCCGTAAAGAAAAACTAGCTCCTCCTTTAGCTGTCTAGAAGCATTAAAAAAATACATATATACAAAGTTTTTAATGCTGGTTCCAAACTAAAAGGCCACATTCCAAAATGTATTAGAGAGTGAAGAAGCTCAAAATTCAGGGCGGGCATCCATTTGACTTTTATTTACTTCTCTCTTTGAACCTTGAAGAAGAATTTGTCTTGGAATTCAAGTCAGTTTCTTCGATAACATGATTATTTGATCTATGCCATGACTGTGTCTGCCCTGGGTTATGAATACCATTCCTATGAAAATGAATAACAGACAAGGGATTGGGCAGGAGCATAAAGCTTCCAGGAGTATTGGGTTGAGGCAGCTAGCTGAAAGAGTATTTCAGATGGCGAGTTGCCCATTCAGAAGGTATCAGCAGATGCCACAAGACCTGGCTCAGGTGAGACATAATAATATGGAGAAATTAGCAATACTGCCTTTGGTGAGGACCTGAGTTTGGTTCCCTCTGCCCATGTCCAGTAGCTTGTGACCACTTGCAATTACAGCTCCAGGGGCATCTCTATCTTTGGCAGGTACCTGCTCATACATGAACACACACACAGGCATATAATTAAAATAAATATAAATTTGAAATAATAATAATAACAAAATTTATATACAGAATGTAAACCTGACTTTCCCACACAAGCCCTGGTCATCGATTCTTATTAAATAGTAGGAAAAAAATATATATGGTGCTTTGGTAGGAATGTTTTTTTTTTCCTCAGTGTAAATGTAAAAACATGGTTTATTCTAAAATTCATCCATTTATGGTATCCTTTTATTACTCTGCCCATGAGTTTGATCAATTTTCCTTTCAACCACAAAGAGGTTTCTTCATTTAATAATCTTCATTTCATCCACAACGTCTTAGAAAGTCATCTTAGACTTCAGGCAACATTGGAAGTCTAAGTAAAACTACAGATCCTATACCCAGAAGTAGGGTACAACCTGAGCTCAGAAGCCCAGGAGTTTGGCTTATTCCTTTACAAAGTCCATGCACAGAACCCATTCCCTTTGAGATGCCTCTGGAGTGCTGGTTACAAGAGAAGGGGGAGGGGGTTCATGGATAGAAGAAAGGACCTCCATTTCCAGCTGCTGGTGATTCTGATGAACACAGTGTTGAGGGTCAGTGTCCTTGAGCAACCTGGAGAACTGTTCACTCCTGGCATAGAAGTGAGGTAGAGGAAGGCACCCCTGTTCTGCAAACTCATTCTTCCCAAAATTACATCCACGAGGAGTTGAAGAATTCCTTTGCCAGGATAGAGAAATAGAAAGGAAACAAACCGCATAAATGCATATCCCTCTGCTCGACTGCTGGTACTCTGGGCTGCTCGGATTTGGCATTTCTAGTAGCATATCATTAGCTCAGAGTGTCTCTTGTGTCAACATTCAAGAGCTGGAAACACACACAGTGTTAAATCAAGGAATTCTGTCCCTTCTGCATCTTGGTCATGCTCAAAATACAGATGGACATTCTCAGTTCTGCTAGCATCCAACTTGGGGTTTGTGCAGCTTTCCTTCCTCAAAGCTGGGAGACAAATGTTTTCTGCAGAGTAGATGCTCAAAACACCCTTCAGATGTGATTTGCTCTATCCCTGGTCTGAAATAATAATAAATAACAAAATAATGACTGTCTGGATATTACCGTAATAGTCTAGTGTTCAGACCTGTTGAAACAAGAGGACCTAAGGTAGTGAACAGTATTGAAAGCCTTACAGCATGAAAACAGGGTTTAATAGATTTGCTAAACATCCATTCCCTTCTTAACCTTAGGAAAGCTATCCCTGCTGAAGCTGATAAATTGATCAACTTTAGAATGATCAGCGGGATTCAGGCCCACATATATGTCTGCTGCTTATTACCAGGACTGCAGTTAAGGAAGAAGCAGGGCTAAACAAATTATTTAAATGAGTCCTTAGTAATGTGAGTGCCTTGACTCTCAGCACCATGTTTACTATACAAAAAAAAAAAAAAAAAAAAAAAAGACAATGATAATAAGGTTAATTAAAAACATCAGTACAGGAGCTGGTGAGATGGCTCAGTGGGTAAGAGCACCCGACTGCTCTTCCGAAGGTCCGGAGTTCAAATCCCAGCAACCACATGGTGGCTCATAACCATCCGTAACAAGATCTGACGCCCTCTTCTGGAGTGTCTGAAGACAGCTACAGTGTACTTACATATAATAAATAAATAAATCTTTAAAAAAAATAAAAAAAAAAAACAAAAAAAAAAAAACAAAAAAAAAACATCAGTACATGTAAACCAACTTTGCATGATTAGACAAGTGCCTACAGTTGGTAATCTAGTATATTATAAAAATGATCAAACTAAAACTGTTATAACGGGTAGACTATTTGCCTTATATCTCACATACATGAGGTCTCAGGTTCAGCCACAATACCCCAGTGCTACCAGAACCAAAACAAATAAGTAAAATAACTTTGCATTAGCTCTCCAAAGAATTGTATGAAATCCAAGAAGTTACAACCTCATGAAAGATTTTAATGCGCTGTTGAGAAGTTCTATATTTCTCATCTGACCCTATGATTTTTTTTTTCTTGCAAACATCATTCAACGACCCCATCTACCTACCTAGAAACCACAACGGAGTCAAGTGGAGAGGGATATGACGGATGGAACCACACAGGCTTTGACCTGTGGTATCCTGCACAGCAGACTGTGCAGACAGATAGGACCCAGAACTGTGGTTCAAGGCTCCACACGGTGGCTTTATAACCACAGGACAGCTCTAAGGACCAAGAAAATGAGATCAGCATGGTCTCAGGCTATGCAAGTGGCATCACTGTTGAACAGACAGTATGTATTACTTCTGCTTATAGAGGAACCTGGACGTTATGCTCCTCCCTCTCAGCCACTGTGAAACTTCTGAGATCATATGACAATACCTTATTCAAAATGGCTTTAAAGTTTTATTAAAGATCCTTCCAATTAACTTCATGGAAACCCTGACTTACACTAGTCCTTTTTCTAAGTACGTGTGTATGTCAGGTGGGAGGTACATGCCTGAGTGTCCATGTGGAAGCCAGAGGATAACCTCCTGTGCCAACCCAGGAATGCTATCATTCTCTGAAAACAGGCTCTCTTGTTGGCATGGAGCTCAGCAATTGGGCTAGACTGCCTGGTCCACGAGGCTCAGGTCTCTTGTCTCTACCTCCCCAGTACTGAGATTACAAGCATGAGGTACCCACCATGTCACCTTCATATGGTTCTGTGCTCAACTCAGGTCCTTGTGCTTGCAAGGGATTGACTACTGAGATGTATTCCCACCTAAACAAACTCCATTCCAAATTGAAAAGAAAAATGAATGTTCTTCACATAAATAAATAGCATTTTCCTTTAACTAACAGAAAGCCCTTCTCTTATGCAGCATTCCTTAGGAGGCAAATGCTTTAAAAAGGAGCTAGCGTATACATCATTAAACTGCATCCTAAACATTTACTCAAGTAATTCATGCAAACATACACAGAGAATCATATAAACTAGAGTCTTTGAAATCTATATGTGTATATGTGTATATGAATCATTATATAATTTTGATCTACTCATTTCCTAGACTCAACGTGGCAAAAACTAACTTTCACCTAACACTTAAAACCTACTGCAAATTTGTGCTTCAAAGAAAAAAAACTCGGGTGTGGGGTTTCCCAATGAGAGATTAAGTTGATTTATTATTTCCCCACAACTTTTATTTAAAAAGAAAATAGAATCATATTCAGTTTTGCAAATGTTAATTTCTCCCTTCTAAATTTTGAGTTTTCTGAGGAACAGCAACAAGCACAAGACTTAGTGAGGTAAATACCACCTTTCAGATCCCACACAGTAGCTACTTTTAGAGAGGCGAATGGGCTGGCAAGAGGATTTATTTCCTGCGAGAATCCTGTGCGAGCAAACTGTCCATTCAGCACTCCTGCAGGGTACTGTTTCACCATGCGACAGGCCCACTTATTCATAAACAAATCATTAACATTCTTGACATAAATCCATAGTGGACCATTAATCCCAGCTATGATAATGTTTTAGTGCATTTGCTGTGCCCATCATGAATGGGAGTGTTGTCTCGCAGAACCCATCCCTGACAAAAAGCAGACAAATTATGCCCCGTGAGAAAACTTGGAGAATGAACGGCTTACACACCAATTACCGTCGCATTCGCTGGCTGATGCCGAAATAGATCCTGTGTGCTTTGGGGGAAATGTCGATTTTTTTTTTCCTTAATAAGAACAACAACAACAAAATTTAAATATGCATAAAACCACTTGCCAAGCTGAATTTTGCTGCTCAAATTTATTTCCAGGCTGGACTCTTGAGAATTTTCCTAAAAGCCAATCAGCAAATCTTGCTTACAGAAAAGTAACACTCCCATGTAAATAAAAAAAAAAAAGATGAAGGATGCTAGCAACTACGACAGGCAATTGCTAACGTATTTGTTAGTGTTGAGATACTCATTATAGACCACCTCACAGTTGTTAGGAGAGGATGTGAATGACGAGGAATACATCCTGGGTATAAAAGCTTATTTGAGTTAAACAGACTGCATGATCTGGTGATTCTTTTAAATTCAACTTATAAATCACCTCCTCCCACCCAGAGATTTTGAAAGATACATTTCTTTCATGATCAAAAAGGCACTGGACAAGATTCCATCTATAAGAAGTAGTCTATTGTGTTTTTATGGTCGAGGCTAAATGGATTCTTTTGTAGCTCTTTATCCCTGGCATCCTAAGAGAAATTACTATTGATGGGCCTACAAAAGCAAGCAGCTCACAGACTCTATTTGATGGATCTGTACAACTTGTCCTACCTACAGACATTCTGCTCAACCAGTCCCAGGTCTGTGCTCTGTTGAACAGTACTCCATCCATTCATATTTACAGAAAACGTGCTTCTGAGCTGATTTATCTCTTTAGGAAATACCTGCCCTCCAACAGTGGATGTGAAAGACAGCGACCCTCACTCTTTATCTACATGGGAATCACTAAGGGACTCTGCTGAAACCCATTGTGGGTCAGTAGCCTATGGGTGGCACATGATGCTCTGAATGTCTATCAAGTCATATCTTTCAGGTCTTTGGATGCTGCCCTCCCCAGAAAGCAAGATAGAGAAGACTGCATTGTGATGGTGGCTTGATTGATCCATGGTTTGAGCCTCTTTAAGCATGACACCAAAGCTGCTGTTGCTTCCGTTGAGTTTTGCTTTCCCTCTTGAAAGGTTTTTTTTTTATTATTAGTTGTTCCTCTTTGGGCAAATGTCTTAGGCCAGAGATTCTCAAATGCTCTTGTCGATGTGCTGCAAGCTACATGTATAAGACTCATTTGCTGTAAGTCCAGATCCCACCACATGCCTAGCAGAGATCCTCACAGAGTTGGCTTGGCTACAGCCTCAGCACTGTACATCTTTAGATACTTCCTTGGCAAGGATCAAAAAGCACCACATATCAATGTGTCTCGGATACCTCTCATTGAATGGAACTTGTGACCAGTGTGATTCTTCTTGCCTGAATGGGATATCGCAATGTGTTTGACAAAGAGCAAATTGTGCTGTATAGTCTCTGTTCCTATACACAATATGAGGGACTAAGTCACAGTGGCTACCCTCAGTTTAACATGCTGCTTATAACTCTAGGTATACATTGCAAGGTATACACTTCTGGAGGTAAGTGTTTCTTTCCTTCTTTTTCTCTCTCTCCCCCCATTCTCCTCTCTCTCGTTCTCATCCCTTTCTCTCCCTCCCCTCCTCTCTATCTCCTTCTCCATCACCTTCTCTTCCTCCAAAACTATCTAATCATTCTGTCCAAATCTCTAGAGTAAAAGAGAGATTTTTCTAGCTGTATGTTCAGTGCCTGGGTTCATTCAAGGACTTCCTCAGAGATTCCTGCATTCTATAACACCCCTTTGTACTGTTCAAGAACAAGTGCCCAGAAGCACACAGGGGGCAGAAGGGGAGGGAGATGGGTCAGGTCGTGCCTGTTACAGAAGCTTCCTGGGTTACAAGGAACAGGGCTTCTTGTTCTGTTCTCTCGGTTTACCTTTGTCACCCACTTTCCATCTGAGGGACTTCACAAGGTTCACCCCGTGTGTATAAGAAAACTAAGTAACAACTTCTAAAAACAAGACAACAACAAAAACAAGAAAGCCCATAAATATCCCAATCCCTGCCCTCTGGTCCTAGAGGACTAAGATCCCATGCTCTTGTGATATAATAGATCTGATAAGACATATTCATACAGAAAGCAGGCCAGGTTTTAAGCAGAGATTCCGAAGCTTCACTCTGTAAGAATAGCATGCATTTTCTTCTTCTTCTCCTGCCTCATCTTCTTGTCTTCCTTCCTTCTCATAGCATTTATGATTTTATAAACTCACTGAAAGACATTCTAAAGAACCAGAATGGTATTATTCTTCAGTGTCTCTGTCAGAGTTAATGTGCCTTTGACTCCTACAATGTCATGAGAAGACAAGAGAAGGAGAGACTGGTGGCAATGGACTGTAACCCACACTCTTGGCTTCAGTCCTCAAGTAAGATCACACAGTAGAGATGAGAGGAGAAAGCACCTGGTTTAAGCAGCATTGTTTTGTAAATAAAGTTGATATCTGGCTTTCATGGGTAGAGGTGAGAGGTGAAAGCAAGGCTTGAATAATGAATTCTAGGAGAGATGAGAGGCCCTCTATGTCAGAGGTTCTACTCGGTTTTAGACAACAGTGCCGAACAAGAGTAAGGATGGGTACTGGCCATCTCTCAAGATTTGAAGGTCACATCTAAGAAAATGACATATGATATGAAATCTCCTGGTCTTTAGGTGCTTGCTGACATTTAAAGAAAACATTCTACAATCACTGTACTGGCCAAATGAAATGCATGGCAAGACAACTGTGCCCTGCTGGCCAGTCAATATGTACCCTACCTTAGACAGTATCTAAGGCAGAGATGCTGGCTAGTCTCCCAAATCCATTTCCCTCCTTACTGGGAACAAAGATGGATTGTATTTCCCCACCATCTGAAATTAGGCATGAGCCAATGACTGAGTTCTAGACAGAGGAATAAAAACATAAAGAACGGGGCTGGTGAGATGGCTCAGTGGGTAAGAGCACCCGACTGCTTTTCCGAAGGTCCGGAGTTCAAATCCCAGCAACCACATGGTGGCTCACAACCATCCGTAACAAAATCTGATGCCCTCTTCTGGAGTGTCTGAAGACAGCTACAGTGTACTTACATATAATAATAATAATAATAATAATAATAATAATAATAATAATAATAAACCATAAAGAACATATGCCAGATATGGTAGTAGATACTTATTATCCCAGAATTTGAAAAGTGGAGGGAAGAAAATGAAGAGTTCAGGGCTAGCTTCAACTCCACTGTTTGTGGCCAACATGAGTGACACAAGAGCCTGTATTAAAAGAACAATAGCAAAGATTGACATTTCTATTGGGATCAAAGATTTTAAAATGTTAAGGAAGTATCAGTACCAACAAGAAAAAGTTGTTTTGCTTGTGCTTAGATTCACTCATGAGACCACAGGGCTTGGGGTAGGGACTACCATGACAGAGAGACCTGGGTCATCTGATCACCACACAGAAGAAAGTCACTGCCAATCCAGCTTTGGATTGTGACTTGAAAAATCAGCATCTAAAGGATTGGAAATGTTTCATTTTATATTTTATGTTATGTCTTCGAGCCTATTAACTACAGCAACTTAGTTGACCTGTCATCCATAGGTAGATAGATAGATAGATAGATAGATAAATAGATAGATAGATAGATAGATAGATAGATAGATAGATAGATAGATAGATAGATAGATAGATAGATAGATAGATAAAGATAACCAGCCAGCCTAGGGTTATGGGGTTTGAGACAGCATCTTTAATCACTTTCATCACCTTGGAGCTCTCTTTACTTCCAGTGAAAAGTGGAAGGGTCCTCACTTTTCTCTCCTAGAGAAATGTGTCTTTACTACTGACTTGAGTAGTTCCCCATGCCTGCTCAGCAATATGGGCTCGCTGTATGCCGATTACTTAGCAGGAGAAGTAATGATCATCAAGAACGTTCATAAGATGCTCAAGTTCAGACTGGTAAAAAGCTGCCAGAAAAGATTCCCTACACAGAAAAGGAATGAACATTCCGAAAAGCATCCCACACAACTATCAGGTTCAAAATCATAAGGTGTCTCCCCTCCAAAAATGGCGAGGACAATTTCACATTGACATACACCCTACATTTTTGCTTCCTGCCTTTCTTTCTACTTCAGATGCCCTCCACAAATGTTTGGTATCAGAACAGAAATACTTGAACTTAGAAAAAACTGGTGAGAACATAGAAATATATATAAGAGTGTCACCCTAGATAAAGAGAAATATGCTGGGGAGAGGTAGGAGGTGTCACAACACTTTGTTCAATCAAATACAGTTCAAAGAAGGTAACTTTTTTATTTCCCTTTGTTTTCTGGTGACAATATTTTGTTGGGAAAATGACTGAATACCATGCTTCAGATATGATGTAGTGGCCACCAGTGAACTGTGGAATCAGGGAATAGATCCATCCCTCCAGACACACTTGGGTATCTGCTCCCAACAGCAGTTCCCTCCAGAGGAGACACCTAAAGGCTGAGCAGAGGATTGGTAGAAATAGTTAAGAAGGGTTAATTACTTTTTCCATTTACTTCACCCAGTAGGATTTAATTAAGTCTACTTTAATTAAAATTTAATCAAGCTTTCTGTGGCTGTATCCAGGCACTGCTGAAAAATCACATTAACCAGTGTTTTCTAAAATCCCTTTTCAAATAAAATGGGCCTTATAATGAAAAAAAATTATTTCTCATGGTAATGTACTATACTCTCCTAAAAGTGGGAGAAGGAGATTGAAGCAGAGTAAAATGATTACAGAAAAGCAAATTACAAAGAAATGTGTGAAGAAATACAGGAGGCTGGCTTAAGAGGAAGAAGTCACCCACAAATCAGAAGGCTGAGCAGGAAAGAGTTGCTTAAAATGACAAGAATGTCTCCAGCAAGCTATTGAGAAATGAAAGCTCTGTGTCAATCGTCCTCTATCATCACCCACTTATGGACACACATTGTGCCAGTGGCACTGGTCTAACTATACAGGTGATCTTTCGAAATGCTAAATCTTCAGTTGTCTATTGTGTGTGTGAAAAAAAATAGTTATTTATGTTTATGATTTTCTTGAACAGTAGAAGCAAGATTTGGGAGTTGGTTGATCATGGCTGTTACTCATGTGAACACAAATTATACAAGGCTTAGGAATGTTTTCATAAGCTATTGGGAAGTGTATTATTCTCTGTCCCAATGCATGTAATTTTACATGCAGAAGGCAACTCCTCTCATATCACCCCCTAGAATATGATCCCAGGGCTTTGTGGAAGCATTTGGATGACAGGTGATCTCGCCTCTTCTGGACATACCTAGATAGTGCTCTGCATAAAGGAAGCTATCAGAAAAACAACTTTTCCAGCAAAAAGCAGCATAATACAGCTTTATACATATCTGTCAATGGAGCTTGGGTAATAATGTTGGATACAATCAGCAATTGTCCCCCAGTGTCAAGGCTCTGTCCATGATGGGCAAATGTTCTACCACTGAACTGCATCTCCAGCCCTTTAGTGAATTTTGCTAAATCAGAATTTTATTCTAAATTGGCGAATTTCTTCCTGAATTGGAGGTTGGACACAACGCTGTCGACTTCTCTAATGAATGAGAATGGTAGCATATCTCAAACTCACTCTTCCAGAATCAATTTTAATTTTAAAATTTCACAAATAAAGAATGCATTAGACTGATTTACTGTGTAACAAATCCAGACCTGCTCAGTTTCTTTTTAAGCTGGCACTCTATTATGGTCTCTTTTCCATGGAATTTGTGCTTTGGGAGATTTAGGGCAGAAAATGAAGAAATGCCCAGTTGAAACCGCTACCTATTTGGTTTCTTTTTATGTTACAATACCGTGTTCCTGAGTTGTGTTTGAGAGAATTGCCTCAGTGCCCTAAGGTTAAGAGTCTAAAAGTTCCTTCAAGAGAATTTTTTTTTTTTTTGAGAAATTTATAATTCCCTTTCAAAGTACAACTTTTTGAAGTTCACTTGAAAATGAAGCAGTGTCCTGTCACAGAGGATACAGTCTTCATACACTGCGAGATTTTTTTTTTCTTTTTCCCCTCTCACCAAAATAAAATTATCCCAGAATCTTATACACAAGAAAGAGTAAAATCTTAAGAATTTCACTAAGAAACAAGGCCAAGCCCAAGGTAAATCTCTGTGTTCTACTTGGAGCCAAAGAGGTGGTCTAAGTTTGAACAGGGGCTTTCTCCAACGTTCTATTTCACATTGTTATTTCCACACAATGATAGCTATGAAAAACTGCCAGTAGGAATGAGACAGAAAGACAGACTAAAGTTCCCTCCCCACCCCCTAGGGTCCTCAAGGGTTTTGTTGTACTCAGGAGGTACTGCTACCTTCTGAATGTCTGCACCCCAGGGTGAAGTGGTGACCATCTGGAAACCCTGCCGAGTGTTTACAATGGTCCTTCACTTACCACCTGACCCAGTGAGAGATAACATTATCCCATCTAACAAATGAGGAAACTGTCATTATCACAAAGCACAGCAAGGTAAATGCAGAAGAGAATCAGAGGGAGACTTCCACCCCCACCCCTAGCCTGTGTATGAGCCCTTCCCACCACAAAATTCACATCCACCTAACCCCATCCCAGGACCTTGAGCTCCTGAACTCATTCTTGAAACTCACTGCCCAAATACGATCCCCTTTGTTGCCAGCAATAAAGAAGAAAGATGCCAGGAGACAGGAATACTGCTCTTCTCTGTGGTTCATTAAATGCTACAAAATGAACAAAGGAAAAGCAAGAATACCCGAGTTATAGGGTAGGTTAACTCCAACCTGGGTCTCATGACTGAACTGACTTGGAAATAGTGAGCTAGTAAATTGACCCTATTGAGTCTTTATAATTCACAGATCAAAAGCAAACTTCCAAAGTATCTGAGGAGATCATGATCCCAACGCACTGGGGCACTCCTAAACCTTCCTTACATGCCTGATCAACCACATAGTCATAACCTCATTCAACCTCAACAGGATCTCTGGTTGCTTTGCGTGACATTTCTCTCAAGGAATATGTCTATCCACACCATCCATCTGACTTAAGCACTGGCTTTTTTCAATTAGGGAAATTGAATTCAGAGAATCTGAGCCAAATACAGAGGCAAAACACAGAGCCCAGAAAGGCAGAGGAAGTGTTGAGTCAGCCTCCAGGCCCTTTGCAAGAAAAACCACTCTGCTCAGAATGCTTCCCCCAGTCAGCTTCTCAGTGACATGCTGACCACATCGTCTCATCTATGGCAGCTCATTCTCCAAACTTCTACCAGACACAATCCTGGCTTTCTCCAGGGTAAACATTACATTTTCATTCTAATCTCTACCCTTAACAGGATAAATACATGCTGCTAACTAGGTCTAGATATACATGAACTGCATCGATTAAAAACGTAACATATATCATTGCAGTTTTCTTTAAGCTGGCCAAGGACTATTGATAAAAAAAATCATATCAATAAATTAATCATTAAATACCACAATCATCTTGACAATTTTAAATTCTTCTTATCACTTGAATATCTACTTGGTCATGGTGGGGGGAAATGGAGAGAAGGCTGGGGAGATGACTTAGTGGAAAAAGCACTGGCTCCATGAGTATGAAGACCAGTGATTGGATCCATAACACCCATATAAAACCTAGGCAGCTATAGCAGGCATTGGAAAGCCCAGGTCTTTGGCGGTAGAGATAAATAATTGAATGGGCAATGGCAGGGTGGAAGATTCAGATTTTCACTACTGATGTACTTTCCAGTTTGTTCTTGTCTCATTTCTGTGTGACAAACACCCTAGCAAAAAGTAACTCAAGGAAGTGGAAAACATTTGTTTTGCTTTCAATTCCAGGTTACTGCCCATCATTTGAAGGAAGTCCAGGCAGGAACTCGAATAGATAGTCATATCACATCCACGGTTAAAAGCACCCATGCAGCCTGCTTGCTACTCCACATAGTATTTTCTTTTATCAAGGAGCTTGCTTCACATCAAAGAAGCATAGCAGGAATCACAGAGGATGCCATTCGCTGGGTGATGAGCAGGCTTACTGACTGCTCAGGAATACCTGCTTAGGGATTAGTACAACCCAGAGTGGGCTGGGTTCTCCTCTATCAATTAATAAGGCAGGCATGCCCACAGGTCATTTTGATCTAGTCAATCCAACTGAAACTCTTTTCTCATGTGATTCTAGGTTGTGACAAGTTGAGAGTAAAGCTAACTAGAACCTAGTCCTTAAATCAAATGAAGCAACACATCTTTTAGCATGTTTACTGCAAGCTTACACTTTCTCTGACTATTTATTTGGGCCTTGCCTGTCTTTTCCAGAATGGCTGTAAAATCGTATATTAATAAAATAGGTGGTTAGCTTGTCAAATGTTTTGCAGTGTGTTTTCCCTATTGTATCATTTGTATTTCAGTAGTGTTCATTATAATTCCATTTTTAAAAGTTTTAAATGCTTATTCAATTCAATGTAGCAGAATCCAGAATGCTCCTGTTTCCATCTGGCTTTTATTGTGTTCAACTGTTTCTTTATTGAGAAGAGTCTGACTATATAGTCCTGGTTGTCCTTGGACTTACAATACAGTTCAGGCTGTCCTTGAGTTTATGACCCTCCTACCTCCAATGCCCTCAGTCTGGGATTATGAGCAAGTGTCACAGTACCTGGCTATAACATGACAATTCTCATGACCATGAGCAAAGTCTGGGTCTCACAGTTACTTTTGGGCCTTCCTTGTAGACACCTGAGTGCTGACAAAAATATCAGTGGGGTGTTCCCAGGAAACCCTGTATATAGACAGGATTGGGCTTGAACTCAAAACCTCATTGTGCAAAGCTAAGCTATGATAAGGTACACATTATATCATAAAGCCCAAATGTGTGCACAGACATGGCAGTAGAAATTGTATTGTGAAGCCAGAAAATAATAGATATAAATATATACACAGGTCTCCAATCAATGTACTGGCCATTCACCAACGTGCTAAAATTCAATCACTGACACAGTCAGACATTTGGAGCACAATCCTGTTATGTTTTCTAAGTAATGAAAAAGCCTTTTACCATCAAAGCACTGGGGCACCTGAATTATCTCTGCTGGACTTGGCATGGAAATCACTGACTGCCAGAAAGAAGACAGCAGAGTTCTATGGAACAGGATGGCTTCCTCAGTGACCCATCTCATTTCAGTCTTGAAAGCTGGGCATGTGCGTTCCAGAAAGGTCTTATGATCATAATTGCAGGCTCCCAAACTAACTAGGAAAACGAACTAGAAGGCTAGCTTTGAACAATGGCTAGTGGCAAGTACGATCCTTGCAGGGATGTTCCCTCGACAGGTCAAGCAATGGTGTTACTGGTGGATACATGGAAGGAACAGTTACTTGCCTAGTTTCTTTTCAGAGACCCTAGTAGACAGTGTCAGTCTATGTACCCAGCACCACATCATTAACCACATTGCTGGACACCACTGAGTTCTTTTGTCTTTGCCTCCCAAAACAATGATGTGAGGGGCAATAGAGATCGTGGCCAAAGAAAAGTTAACATACCATACCATGATAGCCAGCATCCAGATGACTTCAGGTAGTGCAGGAAAGATCAAAAAATTGATGGAAGAGTTGGAGATATGGCTAAGTGTATAACACAAGCATGAGGAGAAGACAACCTTGAGAGTTGTTTATTACCTTTCCAGCTTGACAGAGTCTCTTCATTGCTGCATAAACCAGGCTAGCTGAACCCAGACCTTTCTGTGCCTCCTTTCATGGCCTCCCATCTCTCAGTAGGACACTTGCACTACTGCACTAGGATTTCACGAGGATTCACGGGATTCAAACCCAGATCATCAGGCTTGCATGGCCAAAGCTTCACCCCCTGAGCCATCTGGTCTATTCTGATGTTATTTCCTAAACTGTGTTGTCACGGACCCTTAGCATGCCATGCTTTTCAGACGAGGAAACTGATGCTCAAAACCCAAAGCCACAAAGGGCGTTTTCACTGTCATTTCCCTTTAACTTTCCCCAGAAATGGAACCTTCAAGCTCTCTCATTCAAAGGAAAAACATTTTCAAGGAGGGAAGATTTTTTTTAAAACACACAAAACTGTTTTTTGGTTTGCTTTGTTTTGTCTTTACTTAGAACTCTCTATTAGAATATAATTTGAGCAGACTCTATTGGTTTCAAGAAAACTTTGTTTTTTTTTTCATACAAATACATATACATATACTCTCATAGGCTACTCAAAAAGTACTTATCATAAGCTGGCCTCATGATTGTCCCCCTGTCTCAGCCTCCTAAGTGCCAGGATTACAGGTGTACACCAACACAGTAACCTAAATTCTACTTTTGAGTAGATAAATGAGGAGGCCAGAGATATAACCAGGTGGGAGACAGCATGCTTAGAAATTTGGCATTCAGAGGACCTCGGGTTCAATCACTAGCACTTAAAAAGCAGAAAAAGCTAAAGCCAATCACTGTATTATAGGTCAGTCCTGAGCTTTATATTCCAAGCTGTGGGAAAGGTTGGCCACAAATGTCCTTTCCTTTCCATCAGCCTCTTGGCTGAAGCAACCAATTAAGGATGGCACTGGTTTCTTCCAGGGCACATGAGGCAGTCTAGACCAGAGCCAGGGACAACTCTGCAGGATGCAATGCAGAGAGTAATGTAGCAGGAGCCTCACAACCAGTAATATGGTATGGAAAGATCCAGCAGAATGGGTGTGTGCGCTAGGTAAGTGCCAAGTTTAATTTATTTTATGCTGATGAGGTTTATGAGTCTTTGAAAATATGAAGCTCAGCTGTTGAGGATTTGCTCTGTTTGTTTTGCTGTAATTAGTGATAGTGCCTTGCTGGAGAGAGAGCAGCAGCAAGTGAGTACACTCAGAAATAATCCCATTCTTTGGCCCCAGCTCTGAAGTGAATGAGATTTGTCAATCTCTCTGGGGTCAGAGAATTAGAGGGGTGGGGAAAGAGGAAACTCCATCTGGAGATAGGGAGGAAGCCGATGAACACACAAGGCCCCTCTCAAGATGGTCATGGCTAGGATATGGTCGGTAGTTGTTGAGAGGAGCCAGGATGACGTATCTTAACCCACAAGACCTCTGAAAGCTTAATTTAAAAATACCAAACACGAGACACCTGAGCAATGTCCAGGCTTCGCTCATACTGACTCATTGAGACTTCACTTGTTCAGGTCTTTGCAATAGCTTCCCATCACCATCAGGAAATCTGCTCAGCTAGGGCTACAGAGATGCCTAAGCTCTAAAGAGTTCCTATTGCAGAGAATTAGAGCTCAACTCCTGGCACCCACATGAAGAGGACCACGGCTGCCTAGAACCCCAGCTCCATGGGATCTGATACCTCCAACTTCTGCAGGGACCTGCACTCAGGTGCATACACCCCCACAAGACACCCACAGAGAAGCACATAATTAAAAATATTTTTTAAAAGAAAGTCTGCTTATCACAGCACTGCAAGGTCATTGTGGGCATGGTCCCTGTTTTCGTGCAAGGGTATCACTCCTTCTTATCATGCACCTCCCAGTCCCATGAAACCAGTCCATTCTTGAAGCATGTCTTCCTCTCCGCAAAGCTCTTTACTATGCTATTTGCTCTGCTAAGGATGCCCTACCAGATCTGGCCTCACTGCAAACAACTGCGGGTCACCACTACCATACACCCCCAAATCTATCCTGTCTACAACAGCTCTTTGTTTTCACTAAACGATGATTATAATTCTCCCCCAATGAAGTACTAACTCATTTTCAGTGGTCCAAAGAGGAGGTCTGAAATAGTGGCTAGAGTATAGCAGGTGCCGGTACCAAACTGTCCTATATGAATGAGGACAAAGACCATGACATAGATTTTTTAAAGATGATTTTATAAAATCCTTGCACTTGAACAAAAAAATATCTCCATGTTTGTTTCCTAAGTAAATAAGTAGATAGGTAGATGATAGATAGATAGACAGACAGATATGTGATTAAATAGGTACACAGGTAGACACGTGGGTAGATACATAGGTCAATTGATACTTAAATAGGTGTATAGATGAATATAAGGATGAGATAGATGTATGGATGGTTAGATAGGTAGACAGGTTATAGATAGATAGATAGATAGATAGATAGATAGATAGATAGATAGATGGATGGATGGATAATTGACAGATGATAGATAAATGATAAGCAGACAGGTGGCTAGATTAGGAGGTGATGATAGAACAGATGAGTGCCATAACTAATAAGCATATGACAGAGGACAATAATAATAAACATGCAGCATGTATGCAGTTTTAAACAATCTATATAGAACTACATTCAAACTCTGTGATGCCAAAACCCATTTTGTACAGAGTTAACTGAGGCACAGGATCAATTAGCCAGGAGAGAGTCTCAGACACAGGAATGCTTGGGGACTCCCTGACTCACAAACACTGGTTTTGTTCCTCACAGAAGGAAAAGTCACAGAGAGCTAGAGGTTGGATCCAACTGCACACAGGTTGGCCACCTGAACACTAAAAGACCCTGCTTTCTAGTGAACCAATAAGCAATGCAGTTGGAAGGAAGCACCCAGAAATGTTTGATGGTGGGAGACTAACTCCAGGAGGTGGGAGTGGTCAGGGCCCAGCAGGGAAAAGAAGTGACATCAGAGCTCAGTGAGCTCCATTCCATGGACAGGAGTATTTTCCAAGGCTCCAGAAGTATTAGCATTGTGTGTGTTTAAGCACACGCTCTCACATACCCATCCGAGCTCTACCACCCCATTAGTGCAAATTAATGAGGTGTTATTATAGGTTTGTACTCCCCTTGGCATAAAATTAAAACCAAATAAATAAAACAGTAATTGGGACAGTCAATAAGGAAGCCATTTAGATTAAAACTGTCAATGTTTCGACCAGAGGCCGATTTGCAGGAATTTGATTGGGTAACTGCCTTTTTTTTCTTTAGGCTAAAGAAAGAAAATAAAAATTAAAAATTAAAAAAGCAAAAATAATCTCAGTTCCCCCTGTCCCAGAATGTCACATGATTGCTTCTACTACAAAATATTTTCAAACAAAATCCCCAACTCTGTTCCACTGAATTAGCTGCTCAGCTTTTGATGTGCTCTTAGCATGCTATGAAACGGTACCACATGTATCTCTCTTAACTCATGTTTCACCTCTCTTAGAGAGCATTCATCTCAGTTTACATAGTTTATAGGGTGAACAACTCATTCTAATTTGACCAGGATTTTCCCAACCCAAGGAATGGAAGAATTTATAACCTGACAGCTCCCTCAAGTCCCAAACAAAGTGACGGTCATCTTATTTTGAGCCACATAAGGTTGTATGTTAAGCCCATGTAGTTGGTGAATCACCTCCTTTGGGTGCTCATGCATAGTTTCTCAGTTCTGTACACAAACTGTTCCTCTAGAAACAAAGTTGAATTACTTGAGGATGAGCCCTGAAAGTTTCCGGCACTCGGCACTCAGCACTCCTGCATCCATTCAGGCTGATCCTGAGATTTCACACACCCAGAATTCTACTCACTCCCTGCCATCTACCACAAATATCACACACACACACACACACACACACACACACACACACACACACGGGTAAGTGTCTATAGTGAGCTGCTAACTTTCATTCTACTTCATTCAGTTTTCATTTTTATGTGATTCCTCTTAATGATAACACTTTTGGAGAACACATTTTGCCTGGCTCCTTTTCTCAGTTAGGATCATGAGTATTCTTACATTACTCGATCGTTTTCATGATTGACTCAATGACTATGTAGGCTGTGGTGGTTAATTTCATGTGTGCCATCAGCTAAGTTACAGGGCACCCGGATACCTGGACAAGGATAAGGTCTTCATAGATCTGCAAGGTTGTTTCTGAATGGCATTAAACAGAAAGCTAAATAAAGCTGCTTTCTCTCCCAAGGTGGATGACACTCATCCAGTATGTTGCTAAAATTCAGGCTTGATGAGAAATAACAGTTCTTTCTACCTAACATCTTCAAGAGAACACACTTTCTGGTCCTGACTTCAGGTCAGGACTCACTGGAACCCACGGTATCAGCTCTCCTGGGCCTGTGGGTCTCCTCTACTACCACATCACTCAATTCCAGTCTGCTTTCCTTCCTTCTCCCTCCTCATCTCCATACCCCACCTCATCCATACACACCAGTTATGTTTCTTTACAGAATCCCCAAGCACATAATCCTGTCATTTTTGAGTCACTTCTCTGAGGACTTTTAAGTGGCTTCCAGTTTCTCATCACTATAATTATTGCTACAATGAACTTTTTCTTATACGTGAGTCCTGTCCTTTTCGTAACAGCTTCAGGAAACATTCCCAAGAGTGGAATTGCTGCATCTAAGTGTGTGGAAATTCCATGAATTTTATAACTGTTGACAAATTTCTTTTCCAAAGAGACAGGGTATATTCCATAGTCACTACATCAAGGGCCTTGTAATTCTCTAGAACCGGCCTAAAGAATTTTTCTAAATTATTTATTTTGAAGCATGTAAAATGAAACTTAGTTAATATTTTAACTTCCTTGCCTTTTATTATTGATTAGCTCAATTTTTGAAGTATATTCAGTCATCGTATTCTGATGTTTATTATGCCCCTTGTGGATTTATCAACGTGGTGTTACTCATGTGTCAACTAAAATACATGACAGAATTGAACACTTTGATGATCATACCAGATGGAACTATAGCCCCTGGTTTGCATGATTATTTATCTACTGGTGATCTAATGAATCCTCTTTATAGAAACTTCTCATTTCTTCCTTTGTGGTGTTTTAATAGTCATATGAAAAAGATCACAAAACCTCAGGGCAGGGCAGCTGTGGAATCTGGAGACAGAAATCTAGAGATTCCCACTGGGCTATATCTTCATCTGTTAAGGGGCCAAGTGCAAATCTGAAGGCCTTAACTATCTCATCTGTATGATGGGAGTAACTTCAAGCAGTGAGCTATTGCAAAACTGGATGAGAAAGCACTTCCTAAGCTCGACAACGCAATTCCTTCTGTGAGGACAAGAACCCATGGTGACAGTCATTCTCCCATTCAGTTCATGTTTGTCCCCAGAAATAAAATAACTTGGAATTAATTTTAGAATTTGGCAGATGAATTTTTTTTTCTGGAAAATATTACCCACTTACTTAAAGATTTTGTTTTTTTTTTTCTTTTTTTTGGTTTCGGTTTTGGTTTTGGTTCATGCATTATTTACTTAAACCTTATTAAACTTTCTTTTCTAAGATTTATTTTATGTGTTATGAGTGCTTTGCCCATATGCAGCCCCATGTATGCACTACATGCATACATGCATGCAATGCCTACAGAGCCCAGAAGAGGGCATCAAGATGCCTTATAACTGTGGTTAGAGATGGCTGTGAGTTGCCACGGGATGATGGGAATCAAATCTGGGTCCTCTGTAAAAAAAAAAAAAGCTCTTAATCTCTGAGCCATTTCTTCATCCCTTCATCCATCAATACAGACCATCATTATTTGTAGGCTCATTAAATGGGCAAAATGAAAAATCATGTGCCCTAAAGTAAAGCAATAGGCAGCTCAACTGACATATCATATGAATCAATATATTAGAATTGTCCGTAATCTAGAGATGACTTAGGCACACAGAAGCATGTGTTGACATAATATATAAATAACTGCCAACAGTACCATCATTTTATAAAAAGGACTTAAATCATCCGTGGGTATTGGTACCCACTGGTGGGCATGGTACCAATTCCCACTGTACATCAGCTATTTCCTCCCTGTCACTTACACAGCAATGGTCACTTCCCACGTAGGCCAGTGGCCTGGTCAAAAGCTAAGCACTTCCCATGGACTTATTTTCTTTTTTAAGAATTAGTTTAACAGTTGCTTTTAAAAGTATACAATTTCCCCTCTAAAAATTTTTATTACTGATTTCTGAATGATTATACATAAATCAAGAGATATATGGTTGAACCTAAAAGTCACCCAAACAGTCTACTTTGGATGGCCAAGAGGACTTGCTGTCATATACCCTGGCAAAACTCGGCTCAGCATGATGCCTCCCAAATCCATGTGACACCACCCAAGTGGCTAGGCCTCTGAGCTCCTGGGATGTTTCCCATTAACACATCTGAGGTCCGGACCCTTCCAGCTTGGCCATGTTCACTCCAGCGGAACTCTGTCCAAAGAGCACTGGCAGACGGCTCACCAACACCCAAGTGTATGAGGAAACCAGAGCTGGAAAGGCCTCTCAGCACTACGCGTTCCCAAAGCTCCTCCGATGTTTCTTTCTCATAAAACTTGCCAAGAATCAAATCAAATCAACTCCAAAAT
Organism: Mus pahari; assembly: GCF_900095145.1. Classification (NCBI taxonomy): domain Eukaryota; kingdom Metazoa; phylum Chordata; class Mammalia; order Rodentia; family Muridae; genus Mus; species Mus pahari. Next base: position 62,257,502 of record NC_034594.1, read on the forward strand.
AAACCCACACGTTTCTGAGGTTGGGATCGGTTCAAGGGGTGTAGGGCAGTGAGCTGTGCACAGACAGCCTGGAACCCCAGTGACTCTAAGGGGTGCCTCCCACAGCCCTCCACCCCTACCCGCAGAGAGGTGTGTGGTCCTCAGTCCTGTAGGCAATGCCCCCAAGCTCCTGGTATTCTGTCTGGACACTACCTCCACAGTTACCTGGCAATAGCCAGGTATGCCCCTCCCTACAGTTACCTGGCAACAGCCAGGACGATGGCCCACTATTAAAGGAGCTGCTTGCCCCATCCTATCTCTCTTGCTCCATCATGCTGGAGCAATAGATCAGGCCTTCCCCAGCCTCCCTGCGCTCCAACCAAGGCCACCAGCCAACCCAAGCCGCTGACTGAGCAAGCTGCCCGACCAAGCCTAAGACTCTCCCCATCCCCGCAATAACCTGCCAGGATTACTCTCTCCTCCTACCCTTTTCTCTTTGACTCCCGGCCCGAGGGTCCCCACCCCTTCTCAGCTCTTCCACGGCATACAGTGGCATCTGGGATGTCAGAAAGTGAGAACTGTTCGTCCCTGGCCTCTGTGCAGCCCAGGGACCCCAGAACCAGTTCTTCTACAGTACCCAGGGGCAACTGTGGTGCCTGAGAGTCGGAGCCCGACTCGGGCAGTTACACGGGGACGCCTATGCCCACCCAGAGGTTCCGTGGGATGCGTGCAGTCAAACCTCCTGCATCCACCTAGCCCAGCAGTCCCAAGTGGACATGGGACCCCATTTTTGCCCCACAAAGGGGTGTTGGGGGTGTTGTATTAGTAGTTTATATAACAGTAGAACTCGAGGAGACCAGCGGTCCCTGTAAGAATCATTTTGGTCTACTGTCACTACAGTGGCATTAAAATGGTGCTAGAGAAGGCAATGACCTCATAATACATAGATTTACTTGGAATGGTGCCATGTTTTCTTAACTGTAACAGAACTATCCGGATTAGAAGTTAGAAATTTAGAAATCTGTGCTTTCAGCAGATAAATATAAAGAAATTACGGATAAATGCAAATTTTAAAAATAAAAACATAAGAAATGAAAGACTACTTGGAAGTGTGTATGTTTCATAAGACCCAACAGCTCTACCCACTGGTAATGCCTATGAACCATATCAACAACTAGCATGGCACAATAAACCAACAGGTACAGTAAAAGCACCTACACTTAGGAAGTGACCAACAGCTCTCTGATTGGACTTAAGACCCAGTCAGCAAGACCATACCTGTTACTGGGGACCCAGGTAACTACTCAGTGCTAGCCAAATGGTGGTTATTAGAGAAGAATCTATGGTCACTAGCTTATTAAAGAAGTATAATTCTTAACAACAATGTATAAACATTTGTCCTTATGCCCGCAGGAAAAATGTAGCATTCACCCCTCATCGAGGAATCATCTCTTCGCAACAGATGAGGACCACTACAAAAAAGTCACACCAATCACAACACAGATCTGTAGAGCCAGTTCCAGTGGATACATCGACAAAACACCCCCACACCTAAAGTTCAGGGAACACTGCAGAAGAGGAGGCAGACAGACTGTAAGAGCCAGAGGATCAGAGTTTGCTGTGAGATCGCACCTTCAACTAATAACAGAAGCTAAAGCTGTAAAGTCTCATCAACATAACTGCCTAAACATGAGCTGAACAGAGGACACCAGTGAACAAGCTGAACCCGAAAATCCTTCATGGCCACAGCCATACACAGAGAACCCAGGCAACTGAGGGCAGCTGGGAACAGGAGAGATGGTCCTTTTGCAGGGAACAGCACACCAACTGGGTGTCCAGTGCCAATGGTCAGCCCTGAAAATATACATACCAGCAACTTTATACTGATCGAACCGGTTATATTTAGGAATACATATGAATATATATTATAGACATATATGCATGCTATAACAATTAGTGAAAAAAGTTTGAAGGAGAGTTGGGAAGAAATATATGTAAGGATAAGAAAGGGGAAGGGAGAAACATTGTAATTAAATTATAATTATACTTTTTAAAAAATGTTCCATCCTCCCACTGCCTCTCCTCTACCTCCATCAGACTCCTGAACCATACAGACAGGAGTACGTTGTCCTCTGAGAGGCTCCACACAGCAGCCGACTCAGAAAGATACAGACACCCACAGCCAAACAGTGGATGGAGCTTTAAGACTCTTATGGAAGAATAAGAAGAAGGATTGCAGCCCCCAAGGGGGATAGGAACTCCACAGGAAGACTAACAGAGTCAACTAACTTGGATCCTTAGAGCTTTCACCACCAAAACCTTAAAGAGCATATATGGCTAGACCTAGGCCTCCTGGCTTATATGTAGCAGTATATAGCTTAACCTTCATGTGGGTCCAGAACAACTTGAACAGAGGCTATACCCGCAGTTGTTGTCTGTATGTGGGGTATGTTCTACTAGATGGACTGCCTTGTCTGGCCTCAGTGGGAGAGGAAGTGCCTAGCCTAGCAGAGGCTTGAAGAGCCAGAGTTGGGGTATACCCAGGTGGCCACCACCAGGTCAGAGGAGAAAGGGAGGGAGAGTGGGGGAGGGACTGTGAGAGGGGTGACTGGGAAGGGGGCAGTGGGTAGAATGCAAAGTGAGTAAGTAAAACATTAAATTAAATGAAAACAAAACAAAACAAAACAAAGAACACACTTAACTACAAAAGATTACATCTCCAAATGCCAATCTTATGCTCCAAAATAATTCAGATCAGTAAGTAATCTAACCTATGTGATCCAGTCTGGTAGCCACATGGGACTATTTAAATGAAAGCTAACTGGAGTTTTGAAAAACCAATTGTTTAGTCTCAGTAGCCACCCACACTCCAAGGGCTTAGGAGCCACCTGCAGTCAGCAGCCTACTTCATTCCCAGAGATGAAGGAAGACTGCTGAGCATTTCCACCTCTCAGCACTGAGTTAGAGATGTACACATCCACAGTCTCCCATCCGCAGGATGGTAACAGATCACATCCTACTAACCCTGCGGACCTCATCACTGGCAGCACTTATCCATTCCCACTTTCCTTAGCCTTCCCCCTCAGAGATTAGTGGTGCTGTGAAAGCTTAGTTGGGTTGGGATATAATTCTAGCCAATAGGATGCAAAGAGAACGAACGGGTGTAGGGTGGGAAGATGGTTTGGCAGCTATAATGCATGCCATGCCAGCAAGAGGCCCAGAATTCTGATACCCAGAACTCACTTAAATGCTGGGTGGGTATAGCAACTAGGCTGTAATTCCTATCTCCTAAGTGGGGAGTGCATAGCAAGCTGCCTAGACAGACTTGCCACATCTGCAAATTCTGGGTTTGAGACACTGTCTTAAAGAATAAGGTGGAAGGGTAAGATTTTTGAAATCAACTTCAGGCTTCCACACACACTTGCAGAAATGTGTGTGTGTGTGTGTGTGTGTGTGTGTGTGTGTGTGCGCGCGCGCGCGCGCGCGCGCGCTCATCTCTCCTACACAAATACCCATGTGAACACACATAGACTCATAACACATATACATGTAAAGACAGAGAAAGAACAATATAATGTGAACAGAATTCTACCAGGGATACTAGCCAAATCCCTGATTTCCTTTATAAAAATCTTATTTTTTTTCCTCCTTCCCTGAACATAAATTTCTCACTGAAAGTGCTGCAGCCTCCTCATCCAAGTGCATGAGGATGAAAATCAACACGGGAGATCTGGCAACATCAAAACATCGGGCATGCCTTCAGTTCTGAGGTCATGTTCAAGGAACTAACAGACCAGCACCAGCAACTGCTCATCTCTACACTTACGGGTTTGGGGTTCGTGCTTTATTTTAACTTATAGTCCCTGATATACTAAAGAGTTTATATATTTTAAAATGTATCCAATTCACTATTCCCCCCCTTTTTTTTTTCAGAAGTCACCTATACATATCTTAGGCTTTTTTTTTTTTTTTTAACCTTTGCTAATTTTCAAGATACTAAGCTGCAGAGGTGCTCAGTGGATAACTTACTGCCGAGCCAGACAATCTGAGTTCAGTCTTTAGGACTCACAGAGTGGAAGGAGAGAAATGATTCCTGCAAGGTGTCCTCTGACCTCAACTTATGTGCTGTGGCATGAATGTGCATACAGTCTCATATTTGTACATGTGTGTGTGTGTCTTAGGGTTTCAATTGCTGTGATAAAACACCATGATCAAGAAGCAATTTAAGGAGGAAAGGGCTTCTCCCGTCTTAAAATTCTAGGTAATACTCCATCACGAAAGGAGGCAGAGCAGGAACCAAAAGGTAGTAATTCAAGTAGAAGCCATGTTCCTAGTGGCTTACTCGTCTTGCATTCTTATACAGTTCAAGACCACCTACCTAAGGGTTGGCACCACCCACAGTGAGCTGAACCTTCCCACATCATTCGTCAGTGACAGTCATATCACATGGGAGTCTACAGTCACAGTAGCCTTGAAGCCACGTGGCTCCCATGGCTCCGTTCTGCCCTGAAGCTTTTGAAGCAGTCCACTAGGTACATTCACACCCCAACTTAAAAAGTGATTATATGGGGCTGGAGAGATGACTCGGCGGTTAAGAGCACGCACTGCTCTTCCAAAGGTCCTGAGTTCAAATCCCAGCAACCACATGGTGGCTCACAACCATCCATAACAAATCCGGCGCCCTCTTCTGGAGTGTCTGAAGACAGGTACAGTGTACTTTCATATAATTAATAAATAAATAAATCTTTTTTTAAAAAAGTGATTATATGTTTTACATGGTCTGAAACAATTGGGGCTATCCGATTATGATAAAAGTAAGTTCTTATATAATTTCCACTCAATAAAAAAAAATGAAGAGTACTCAAATGTGGACTCTCCATGGACTTGCAAGTAGATATCTACTTACATATCACTCTTCCATATATGCCACTTACTGATGGAGCAACATTTCACCTTCAGTTTTCCAAGGTGTGACCCCCATCTCAGCCCCATGCACCCTACAGTGTGATGTTCACATCCAACAAACATAACTTGGCATAAAGCAGATGTTTTAGTCAATAACTTGACTCAAGTGATTCATTAAATTCTAGCTCTTTTATCTACTCATATGGTACATATTAATATTTTTATGAACACACAAAGCATGCTGGGAGAAAGCTCTGCCTTAGACATTGTAAAGCCAAACAACTGTTGACATTTTTTTTTCTGACATTTGAGTTCATTAATTATACACTGCCTTAATTGTGATGCTAAACTCTGACCTGGGAATTAATGACAATCTAAAACAAAATAATCATCTCAAATACATTTCCAGAGAGAGAGAGAGAGTTCAGATGCGTTTGTGGATAAATTAAAATAAAATAGATTTGGAACTGTGAGTTGATGCCAAATGTGTGCCCCCATATTGTGCTATGTATGCCACTGAAAGGGTTAGGGAGGGAGAGGGAAAAGAAAAGGAAGTAAAGAGGATAGGTGGAGGTAAGAAAGGATAAAAGAATGGAGAGAGGGATGGAGAAGGGAATAAGAAGGAAAGGGAAGAGAGAAGGAAAGAGGGAGGGAAGGACTAGAAGAGAGGTAGGGAGGATAAAAACCGGAGGGGAAGGAGAGAGGGAGACAAACAGGAGGAAAGGAAGGAGGGAGGGAAGAAGAGAAAGAAAGAGGGAGGGAAGGAAGAATGGAGGGTGGGCAGGATCTACAGCAATGAGCTTTGGCCAGCGAGGCAGACAGCTCTAGGGTTTATCTCTTTTACAATCTGTGGATAACTCTATGAGCCCCTTCAAAGTACCCTCAAGTTATCTGTTTGTCAGCAAATGACTCCACCATTTCTTTCAAAGCCCAGGCCCTAGTGGGATCTGAATCAACAATAGAAATTTATTGCTGCCTTTAAGGCTTTTATAATATTTGCTTGTGATATTTTTCTGAGTTATTGGGATTTTAAAAGTATCCTATTTTCTATTTTGTATATCAGGTCAGAATCTGCTCTTTAAAACCAGCACAATTTAATTTATAAAGAAACATACATCATACACATCATGTTTATGGATCATATATATTTGTATATTGGGTATGGGCGTAAACATATGACATGTTTCTTTTGACTTATTTCTATTTCTTTCATGAATCAATGTACTTATTAAACTGAAAAGTATCTCCAGCACCTCCTCATAAAACCATCATAGAAGACATTGGACTTCATTTTACCTGCTGCTATAGTTAATACTGTCAACTTGCTAAGATCTGGGATTGCTAGGAGAAAAGACACAGGGCAGGGAATGTGTAGTTTAATCTAAGTGGAAGGTCCACCTTAAGTGTGGGTAGACCATTCTGTGGGCTGATGGCCTGGACAGTAAATAAGAAAAGGCATGTTGAACACAACATTCTTCCCCTCCTGCTTCGTGACCATAAGGATCTTGTAACCAACTCCCTCATACTTTTGCTACCATACCTATTATGGACTATCTATTCCTTCAAACAGTGAGCCACAATAAATCCTCAAGTTACACACAAACATAGATGCCCATGCGCGCATGTGCACACACACACATAACACACACACACACACACACACACACACACAAGCCAGAGGTCAACCTCAATGTCAATTCCTTAGCAGCCATCTACCCTTTGGTTTGGAACAGGATGAGCTGTCACCAACATGTGCCACCATGCCAGGCTTTTGACATGGGCTCTGGACCTCCAACTCAAGATAATGCTTTCATGATAAGCATGTTACTGATTTGTTTCTGTAGCCCCCTTCAACATACTTAACAATCATGGAAGCCTTGCATGGAGAGTATCAGCCGTGTCAGGTAGTCTTACCCATAGCAGAAGCCAAAACAGAAACAAAGAACAAAATGCTTGCATCCCTGTCCATCTCTTTCCTCAGGGAAACTGGATCAGAAGGTCGTGAGTTCAGCTTCCGTTGGTAGCCAGTGGATCCAATAAAGCCAACACACAAATAGGCAAGGTCTGTTTCAAATGCAGCACACACCTCTAACTCAATGACCCCAGAAGTAAGCGCTCCCCTTTGACTTATGGGAGAGTCACTCATGCCCCAAATTCACCTTCTATTGTAATTTTTGTGGTCAAAAGGTCCCATTGTCCTTGAAGCAGATTCATTTCTGTGGGATATATTCACTGTGGAGATAAGTCATTATTTGGGTATGTCTTATCTCCCATCACATTGAACATGTCACAGAGAAACCCCTTGCTTAATATCTTCCAGGAAACTTACATATGACATATGCTTTCTAGCCCTTCAAAGAAAGTATAGATCCAATTTTATAGACAGTAGAGATAAGGCTCTGTGAGATACTTGCTTAGGGCTACCTCCCTGCCTGAGAAGTAGAGACATAAATAACTTTAACGTTGTGTGGCTTTGGAACCACTTGGAGTTTTATGGTAAAGAAGAATTCTTATAATTATACTGGTGCTCCCAAACTTTGGTAAGAGTCCCCCATGATATACTTCATAATGTATGTGTCCACCATTGCGTCTTCATATTCTAGATACAGAATGCCATTTCCAGAATTCACCTCCCACATCTCTTCTTCTCCCTCTTTGTCTTAGGGCATTTGTGCCGCTATTAAAAAAAAAAAGTCATAATCTAGTTAATTTAAAAAGAACACTGGCTGGACAGATGGCTCAGTGATTAAGAGCACTGGCTGCTCTTCCAGAGTACCTGGGTTCAATTCCAGCACACATAATAGTTCATAACTATCTGTCACTCCCGTGTCAGGGGATGTGATACACTCTTCTTATTCCTACAGGTACCAGGCATGCACATGGTGCACTGACATATATGCAGACAAAACAGCTGTATACATAAAATGAATTAAATTTTAAGTAGAAAGGGAAAAATCGCAGGAATTTATCCTTGCCTACTTCACTCTCAAGATCAAGACACTAGCAATTCAGCTACCTGATAAGGACTACATCCTCTGAAATGAAGAAATGGTATATCCTCTCTTGGCAGAAGGAAGGTCAGATGAGCTGAACACTATGGACAGCCACTAATCCCACTCATGAGAAGAGTATTTATAATCCAGTCACCACCTAACACCATTTCATGGGCCATTAAGTTTAACAATTGAATCTAGAACAAATGCATGCAAATGTAGCACTCCTCAGCCCTGTATATAGAGATGGCTCTCAGAAAGAGGACATGTTCTCTCCCCTCTTTCAGCCAACTTTATCTACATTCCATCAAAACATATAACTTTGCATGCATCTTCTACACAAATATGTGTGGTCATGTGCAACTCACACAGGAAGGAAATTGCTAAAAATATGAGTTATATGAATGTTATGTGGGAATTGTTTCTTTGCAAGCTAAAGCAACAGGAAATTGTTCTGAACTGAAAGTGGAGGTCCTCGAGTCAGGTTCTCATCTTATGACCACAGAACTAGCCCGGTGTTTCATTTCTCCCTGAAGCTGAATTGAACTGATTCAGGTGATAAACACCTACTATCAGAGAGGGCACAAGGCAAAGGCAGTGGGTTTCTTCATAAACCACCATCCTTTTGTGTGATTTTGTTACAAAATTTAAAAGATAAAACAGAATGGTTAATTTGTATATATTATTATTCAAATTATTTAAGTAGGATTATCTGTTGGCTAATCTGTTTAATAATAATCCTACTTCATAATTTGAGTTGTTCTGATTAGTTATTAATTGTTCAAAGCAGAATGGGAGATTTCACATGTATAGGGAGACCGCAAGGATGAAGATTGTATAAAATGTTCTAGCATGGAACTTTCAGAGAGTCAAGGTTGACAGGCATGTGACAAGATCTTAGAGACCCTAAGTAACTACCCATAGAAATAGAGGTTCTTCCTCTCCCCTCCCCTGACATACAGGGCAGCATGGGGTCGGAGAGCTGGTTCCAACCCTCCAAAGACTACCACACTGCTCTCCTTAGCTGATGACTTCTGGTGTGCAGGCAAGTGGAGAAAGACTCATCCTCCCTGAATGCCCACTAGGAATTCGACCACACTCCAGCAAGTATCTAGACAATACAAAATGGATTTCCCCTTTTTACTTTCTGGGGGGTGGGGGTTACAGGGATGCAGATATGGGAAGACTGGGAGATGAGAGTGATTGGGGTACATAATGTGAGATTCCAAAATTAAAAAAAATTAAAATCAATAATGGTTTTTATTTAAAAAAGAAAGAAGGAGAGGGTCTTCAATTCAAAGTACCTAAAAGTGCCTAGTGCACTGAATCTGGGACAAAACTTTATCACAAGGAAATAGCCACAAGTATCTTACTTTTCTAAAAGAACACATTCTGTTAGTCAGTCAGAAGTATTGATAGTTACAGTGAAGTGTGTTATGGGGTTGACAAAAAGTGCCCTAAGAGGCACTTCCCTTGAAAGACAATGGCTTAGATGGGAAACAATTGCAAAATAATGATGAGCGCCTAATAAATAAGATGATACTCAGCCAAAGTCTACAGATGCTATGGGGTTGATATGTACAGAGGCCAGGGCGGTCAGAGCTTCAAGGACTCAAACGTAACTTCGAAAGATGAAGAGGGAGAAGAGATACTGGGGTGGTACAAGAATCAAAGTAGAGCTTACAGCAAGACCTAAGACATTGAAGATGCTGAAAGAAGCCACAGGAAACTGATTGAACTTTGGGAGGGAGGTACAGGAGAATTGAGTGTGAAGTTGGGTCTTGGACTTGAAACAGGAGGAAATGGAAGACAAGGCCTTCTAAGCATGCAAGGTGGACAGACTGAATACAAACAAGTTCTGAAAGAGTTAGAAGCAGGGCACAGCAGGGCACAGGCTGACTCAGAAATTGTCCTTGGTCCCCTCCCCCTCCATTACCCCTCCGACTCTCATCAGAGAACATTCTCTGCTTTGAAAGGGTCATGTGATTGTGATGGTTTGGGTGATCCAAGATAATCTTATTTCAAACATCATCATCCTAATTGCATGGGCAAAGTTCCTTTTGCCGTGTGATGTAATAGAATAGGCAGAATAATACGCTGCCCCTCAAAGACCCCCTCATCCCAATACCTGATGTCTGCTAATGAATTATATGGTTATACAAGGGTGGAATTGTGTTTGTGTATGGAACTGAGATTGCTGATCATCTGATTTTAAGATGGAGTGATCATCTTGCCTCATCTGGGAGGGCCTGTATTAGCTAGCTTTGTATAGTTGCAACCAAATATCTAATAAAATATCTGTTTTAAGGAGGAAAGCTCTAGCTTGGCTCATGGTGCCTGGTCATCTGGTCCTATGCACTTGAGCAGGAGATCATGGTAGAAACAGATGAAGGAGAAGCAGAGGGGAAAGAGAGAGAGAGAGAAAGACAGAGACAAAGACAAAAACTGAGAGAATAAGAGAGAGATCACCTCATCAGGAACAAGCTATGGCCCAGGACTCACTTCCTAAGTGATCTTCAATTTCCAACCATATCCCATCTCTTAAAGTTTCCAGAACCTCCAAAATAGCACCACGTACTAGGAACCAAGCTTCTAAATCCAAAGCTCTGGGTGGGTATTTCAAACTCAGTTCACAGCGGAGACCTGTGTAACCACAGGAGCTCCCATGCATGGAAAGCGGAGGAAGAGCACTCAGCATAGATGAATGCCACGTGAGAAAATCCTGGCTGCCATTGACTACAGAAGGGCACCCCAACCCTCTAGCAGCTGGAAAAGGCAAAGAAATTCATCATGCTTATGAGCCTCCAGAAGAAACTCCAAGCAACAGGCACTTAAGTCTAGTGAGACCCATTCTAGATTTCTGACTACCTGACCCATCTATGAAACACCTCTGTGCTATTTTAAATCACTGTACTTTCAATAATTTATTAGATCAGTAAAACAACTATGCATAATATTCTCCAATATCAGGGAGTAGAGAGAGGAGAAGACAATGATGAAATTTGGATGGCTATAGACAAGAGTTGACTGAATATAAAGCCAAGAGAACCACATGAGGAAACCTGCAGTTTCTGGTCATCATGCTGCATCAAGAGATCTATCCTGAAAGACTGATTACTGCTAGTGTAGCAGATAAAGTATTTGAGGCACCTAGCATGTGTGTACATAACAAACCCTCAACAAAATACTGACCGTTACTCCTACATCACTGATGATGACAGGACCAATTTCCCTATATCCTAGAAGTTCATCTTGTCAAGACCATCACACCAGAAGGAACACAGTCATCTGTCACTCTGGTTTACAGCTTCCTTTGTTCCCTCTGGAACCTTTCCGCTCTCTTTTCCTCCCCTCCCCTCTGCCTCGCCTCTCCTAGAGGTAGAGGTGTTTTTTTTGTTTGTTTGTTTGTTTTTTTCCTGACTCCCTCCCCATCATCCAAGTGACCTCAGTGCACATCTGGACACAGATAGTGGGAGGAACTCTCAGGAGGAGTGACTTCCTGCCCTAAGAAGAAAGAAATTAAAATCAATATGGCAGAAAACAGTCCTTGGCAGAACAAAGGAGCTGCCCAGAAGCTGTGCTCCTGAAACTGCCACTCAGGGAAACAAAACTGAGAGATTACACTTCTCAGGTAACCAAGACATTAGGAGGCAGCTTCTAGGGCAACATCAGGATGCAAAGGAGGCAATAGCCACCAAACAGATTTCATATGTCCCCATGGCTTTCCATTTTTAACTGGAAGGTTTATCTTCACTCATTTGCTTCCTGACTTGCAAGTACCTTCTACTACAAAGGCTGACACGAAGTCATGCAATAGCCATAGGTGATAGCATTTTCTTCTACTGTCACAGAATCTGGCATGGCCTCTCACCGTCCTTGCTCAGGGGTGGGTGGACTCACTGTAGTCTATTAGCTATGTTAGAGCTAAGTTGGGTATATGAGATTACAGTCATTTGGGGAAACTCACTAATAAATGCGGCAGTTTGGAGCAAAGAGGCACAGGTCTAAAGTGCCTTTGGAAAAGGCACCATTAGGACTGCTGGGCATCTTGAGGAGAGAAAAGGGGACCTATGCTTTGTTGGATACAGGAGGTAGACTGCAGTAAAAATAGCAAAATACATGAAGATTTTTCTCCTTAGTACTTTTTAAAGGAGTAGAATCTTGCAGAGCTTTATTTTGCAGTGTGGGGGTTGAATCCAGGGCTTTGCACATGCTGAGAAGTGTTTTACCACTGAGGCCTAGTCGAGCCCTAGTTTCTTTGACATAGAGTACTACTGTAAAGCTCAAGCTGGCCTTGAACTCATTATGTACCCCTTAATGGCTTCAGATTCACGATCTCCTTGTGACTTGGAATGTAAAAGAAAAAAAAAAAAAACTGTCACGGCACCACCTCTTACATTCCTGTAAGTGTGATCTCTAAAAGCACTGCCTCATCATACTGCCTAGATAACTCATGGGTTTTATGGGGGGGGGGGGAGGGAAACAGGCAGTACACTATAGTACACTCCTTATGCAAGAGAAAGCATATTTGAAAAAACATCAAGGACAGAGCTATTCCTGTTTGTGACTCTATGTGGTATGAGAAAGGAGGCTGAAGGACATAGGTTCAAGGGAAGCCAAAGAAGGAGAAACTACCCATTCTAAACAGGAAGTCTGCTTAAAACAGAAAGCTACCCTAGCCTAAGAAGGAGCATATGACTGACATTTCTGGAAAAAACTCTATAGTTTCCTTTCCCCTATACCCACACCTACACACATGCACACACACATACAAACACACACAAACACACACGCATGCATGTGCATGTGCCTTTCTTAATTTTAGGAATGCCTGACAAGCCTTCAATTATTGAAATGGGCTGTGGAAAGGAAGTCTGTGGAATTACTAATACTGGAGTTAATGTATATTGACACTAACTCATTCATAGTGACATGAACACAATGAAATCAATTGTTCCTTTTTAATCAATGTCCTTCTTTTATTCTCCTCTGCTAAATTGAATCTGCATGATGGGACTGATGGGGTTACCGGAAAACTCACTGGTAACTTTGGAGGTTACTCTTTTTTTTTTTTTTTTTTTTTTTTTACTCTTTTTTTTTTTTTTTTTTTTTTTTGCTTTTATATTGCCATATGGTCACATTAAAATGGAATTTAGGGACCCTCTTTCTCTCTCCACCTCTTATGCTGTGTCTTGGTTAAAACATCATGCCCTCCTTTTTAATTGGTGATGGTTAAGAACAAAATACCTTCGAGGTAAGTAGAGCCCTCAATTCTGACAAATGGAAACTTAAAAACTATCTTTCATCATCCAATAAAGCTTTTAAGATAGGGAGCAAGGGCTTCCGTCAGTAGGAAGGGGGTCTCCATTCAACCAGGAACTGCTTTTAAAAGCATCCAACTGTACCGAGACCATTTCTGCTATTTAAAAGGCCAAACCACACTCCATTCAGTTGATCTTGGAAAGCTTCAAAAAACCACAAACCAGAACCCAAAGATAAAAGATCAGTTAAATCTATTACTTACACAACAAGATAAACATTCCAAAGAAAAGAAGCTGTAAATACTTGTTTACAAAAGCAATAAAGTTTAATGTTTACTCTCCTTGATCAAGGTAGCTTTAGATGTTCATCTAAAGGGGAGGCAGGGTAAGCCCACAAATAAGTGGGTAAGAAAAGAGCTTATCTATGAGCACATGAACTTTGGCTCCCCTTCTTTCATAACTTTAAAAGAAACAAACAAGCCCATGGCCTTACAGGAGGTACATAGACAGGGATAGGAGACAACAGGCTGCTTTGAATCTTAGGTAGTAGCACTGGAGACTTAAGGCATTAAACTTAGTACTAACTGACCAGCACTAAAATTCTGGAACCATTACAAAACTAGACAGTGGCCAACTTCCTCCTTGTTGTAAAACAACAGTGATGACAGTGCAGACCTGAGGAAGGACGGTGCAGACCTGAGGGAGGATGGTGCAGACATGAGGGAGGATGGTGCAGACCTGAGGGAGGATGGTGCAGACATGAGGGAGGACGGTGCAGACCCATGGGCTGCTATCAAGCATGAAAGGAGCTGAAGACTCCAGAAGGCCTGATCCAGAGGAAAACACTCAGTAAATATGAGACTTTGCCAACAGACTTCACTAACCTGAAACATGGTTTTCATCCTAATCTGTTCCCTCTCCAGCCTGAACCCCTCGATTCTATTTCACTACTGTTGCCGGGTGATGAACAGAATACAAGTGGCCATTCAAACTCCTGTCTTTGGACAGTGGTTCTCAATCTCCCTAGAGCTGCAGATTTTCCAGGATAGGTAACTTGCCATAATACTGATTGGGAACCCTGCTGGCAAGTCTCAGATTTAACAGGCTGGCAGGAGGATCTGAAACATGCATAGGGATCACCAAGTAAGCCACTGCTAGAGAGGAAAAGGAGACTGGGACTCACCAATTCCTTGAGGAAATAAGAGAGAGAAAGAAATACATGAATGTCCACTATGTTTTTCTTCTGAAGAGACAGATTTTTTTTTTTTAAAGATGGCCTTGTGTATCCTCTATTGGCTTGAACTTGCTACGGGAGCAAGGATGGCCTTGAACTTCTGATCCTCCTACTATTTCTGATTAACCTCCCAAATGCAAGGGTTACAGCAATGTGCCATCATTCTCAGGTTATACAGCACTAGGGGTTGAATTCAGGGCTCCTACAATGCTAGACAAGGGTTCTATGAGCTGAGCTATGCGCTCAAGTCCCCACTAGACGTTTAATTACCCATGTAATGGTCAATAACCACTCCAGTCAATCAGTTCTAAGGTACAAGGAGTCTGGGAGGAACTCAAATTCAGCCATGGGAGGACGGAAAAAAATTAGACTTTTAGGAATTAGAAAGAAGCAATAGGAACAGCAAACAAATTCAAAGCAAAATGAGTATCTCTTAAGCTCTGTGTCCCTGACACCCTTCAAGCCAACATCAGATCATTCAGTCACAGAGAAGGACTAAGCCACTTAATCCATCACTGAATTAAATTCAAGACACAGAAGTTCTTTCTTAGTAAGATGGTCAAATCACTTGCAATTAGTTCTGAAGCGCTTTGACAACTTGCTTCTGGATGCACTTACTTTGCAGTACCTTGAATATAGCTACACAGAGAGTACACATAAATACTAATGAAATAGAGACCCAAAACATGACGATTTTATTGTAATGCAATTCAATCTATATTCCTGACACTGTTACACTCATAAAATATGCATAGAAAACCCTACATGGGAATTCTATTTTCATGTATGTCTAAATAGTATAACAAAGAAACACGGAACAGTTTAGCCCTGCTGGAAAACATTTCACCTGGCAATAACCCAAAGCCATTCGGCTCTGAAAGTGTGTTATTAGAGGAAAGAAAAGGCAATATAGATAAAACTACACATTTTCATGATTATAGACTCAAAAGGCTATGTTGCTAATTATTTCCAAAAATCACTTTGACATGGAATATCATAAAAATAAACATAAGGAATAAATGTAATCAAATTCCATTCCTGAAGTTGAGCATTCCCAGAAGTATTTCTCAAACAAAATCTCCCAAGACAGTCTGTGAAGAAACAGTTATGGTAAACATCAACAACACAAACACCCAAATGCTTGAAAGTTGGTGCATGGGAGATAGTATTTTTTTATAACTTCACAATGACTGAGAACTCGAACAATATTGAATGCTATTTTCTTCTCACTGATTCCCAAATGTTTTGTATGTAGAGGGTCCTCAAAAATACATATGTAAAGGCTGAGGTATGAACCTCATCTAAAAGAAGGTCCATAAGACATAGGGTATTCTTTTGGAGGAATTGCAGAACATCTCCCCAACTGTTTGAGGTGTAACTATTGCCCCTCAATGAGCTTCAAGTAAAATGAGCTTCCATGTCTGTCCTAACAAAGATCCAAGTCAAGGACCTACCTGATCTTGGATTTTGAGTCTCCAACACTGTGAGCTAAATAGACCTTTACTTTTTACACACTAGCTGCCTCAATTATTGTGCCACAGTCATGCAAAGCAGACTGGAATGAAGGAAGCAGAAAATTCATTTTCATATATGCAGTGTATCACCCCAGATACATTTGTGAGGTAACAGAATGTTCTTCTTCTTCAGCACATGCAAAAATGTACCACTACTCTCTTTGTATATGGTCATTTCTGCCACTGCTCTCCAATATAGAGAACATTGTTTCCTATAACTGCCTTCCTGATTTCCTCAACATTTTAACTCTGCATTTAACTATAATCTGTCTACATGTGGTTTTGTTTGATTTTTCCCTCATTGAGTTTTTGGGAGGGTCTTATATCTAAAAATTAATATTTTCTAACAAATATAGGAAACTTTTATACATTGTTCATTAAAATATGGTTTCCTATGTGTGTGATACCTAAAACTGAATGTCAATGTGGCAAGACTAGAAATCTAGAATGACCTAGGAGCCAAGCTTCTGGCTTTGTTGTGATAGATTATTTTGATTGGGTTAACTTGGTGGTAAGACCCATCCTAAAGGTGGATGCTGCCATTCCCTCAGCTCGAAAGCAGAAGTCAAAGACATTCATTCCTCAATATGTTCTGACTGCAGAAGCAATGTAATCAGGTGCTTCGTGATGCTACTGTTCTGCGTTCTTCATGTCAAGCTCAGAACCAAAATAAGCCTCTTTTTTCTTAAGTTGCTTTGGCCAAGCTATTTTGTTACAGCACCAGGAATGTAACTCCAGTTCCTTGGGCATATGCATAGCAGCCAGCATGTCACAGCTATTCCAACTGTGTCATTTTAGGGTCTGCCTTTATTGACTCCTTTTTCTCTTGTCTCTGTGTTTCGTTGTCCTGCCATATTTTTAATTTATGCTAACTGTACTGGATGATATATTTTAGATTATGGGAGCTCTGCTGTTGTCATGTGGTAACAGGATTGTTGATTTAGAGCCTAAGAAGCAGTTACCATTGCTCATCAATCACCTTGTATCTGACTTGCGGAGCTTGCGTTTTATTGCTTTATAGGATGGGTCTCACTTTCATCTTCAGTCAAAATGAAAATTTTTCTTTTACCTAAAAAAGCCATAAAAATTCTGTTTACCTGGCCATAGTAACTATAAATATTGCATACCACATACAAAAATAATTTGAAAAAGTATTCTTTATGTAAGCAAAAGTTTTCAGTATGGCCACTTCTTCTATTATAACTTTAAAAGATACTCAAACTATTTTCCTCCTAAAAAGTCAGTGAGTTTTTTAAACAATACACACACACTCACATCACACATGCATACATACATACACATATGTACATGTATATATACACATACATACATGCACATATACATATGCACACATATATGCACACACACATATATACACAAGCACATAATACAAACATTTACATATATACATACTCACAAGCACACATACATACACACACATGACATTGTGTATAAATCAAGTTTAAATCACTCTCATTCAGATGGAAAAGTCTTAAAGGCCAAATAAGAACTAAATTACTTCACAACTTATCTAGTGATGCTAGAATGTGTTCTTAATTTTTCAGCTGTTAACCCATCAAACTTGTCTTCTTTTAAGAATCAAATATAACGGTACAACATAGATCTGATTTGGCTCGGTTTTCACCACTTATAGCAAACTCAATAACCTTTATTGGTCAGTTTTCTTTACCATAAGATACTTACAACATCAGGCAACTCAAGCCCCAGCCAAGCATAGAGTTCTCATTGGAGAAACAGGCCTTGGCCCTTAGATCACGAGGAACAAAGGAGTATTTAATCCAGCAACTGAAATACAGCCTTCCCTTTCTGAAGAGAGGCCATCAGAGATCCAGACTCACAAGTGTGCCATGACGTTATCATCACATAACATGTTCTTCATGCCTACATACTAAAACAGCCATGATTTTGTACTCAGAGAATCTCACCGTCAGGACAACCTTTTCCCTCTCCTCCAGAGCCTGGCTGCCTCTACCCATGGGTACCACAGGTAACATGTACCCTCATACACCACCCTTTTGTCCAGCCTACCACTCAGATCAGCATGCCCTGGCCTTCTCATATACTATCAGCACATCCTACTCTTCTAGGTTCTGTCATATCTGCCTCTCAGCTCAGGTCACTGCTCACAGTGACGTCTTCATCCCATTAGGCCTGCCACATTTGTCACAGCCTCCTAACCACCTTCTCTGCTTATAACACATTTTCTATACCACTATAAAAATGATCTTTCTAAAAGTAACATCTATAAAAGGTTTTTCTCCTTTAAGATCACTTTCCGTTGTGCCTGAACAATGGGGCCCATGGTCAGAAACACCCTACAGATGAATCATCCAAAATTTTCCTATGTTCTAGCTCAGATTCCACATTCTTCTGCCCCAGCATCCTCATGCTATCCAGCCACCAGGCCATGTATACTGTGATCTGGACAAACCTGAGCTCAGAATTAGGCCCAGGATCTTTCTCATGACTAGGAAATGCTTCCCACCCCTTTGTCTGTGGAGAGTCCCATCTTCTGTGGACAGTTCTACTGTTTGAGGAATCCTTGTCCTCTCTGGAGGTTTCCCCTATTCTGAAGGAAGTCTCATCCTCTGTGAAGGGATCACCTACTCAGTGGAGGGGCCTGTCCTCTGTTGAGGGTTCCCATGTTCTATGGAAGGTTCTTGTACTTTGTGAAGGGACCCCTTCTCTGTGGATGGTTTGATTGTTCTGTGGAGGGTTTCTGCAAGACACAGGGCCCATAGTTCTCCTGCTTCATGACAGCACCAATGCCATTGCACTGGGGCTACTCATTTGCAGGTCTAGTGTACCCCAAAACTGTGAGCTCCAGAGAATAAAGACAATGCCCAATACAAAGTGTGGCTCAGAGATCAAGCTAAGAAAACAGCCTCTGAACTAATAAATGAATATTGCCTTTTCATCATTATCATACCTTATACATTAGATAGATAGATAGATAGATAGATAGATAGATAGATAGATAGATAGATAGATAGATAGATAGAGTAAAATCTTACATAACAATGTTACATATTAAATATTAAGGTTCTGGAATGAAAAAAACAATAACAGGAAGTGAATAGTATCACTACATAAGAGAGAGAATCAGGAAGGCATAACATTAATCTCAGTTATCTTTAGTTGCATTCCTCCCATACCAAAGGAATAAAAATCTGTTTTCTCAAGATCAAGGTCACATCTACACTGGTCAAAGCCCAACACAACAATACTCAGCCCTTCCTAGCTCATGCATTTTGGGTCTAATGCATTTCTTTTTGATTATCTATGTTAATAAGAACAACAAAACCATCCTCACTAGGTTTTTGTCAAGCAAAGATTAATATTGCATACTTTAATCACAATATTCATGCTTGGCACTGGGCCTTGGCTCAGCGCCCCACATGCACTTTTTCTAGAACTAAATTACTCATTTATAATACAAACATGGGGATAAAGAAAAACCAGCACTGGGTAAACAAAATATGTTAGCTTTTAGTTCTCAATGGAGCAGAAGTGAAAACTTACATAACCACAATTTTAGGAACATTTGGAGTCCCCACGCCAAGCACAGAAGGCAGCGTCCTTATCTAGAGAGCAGCATAGGTCAAGAGGACCCCATCCTCTGTGGCTTTCGTTTTATGGTCAAACTTTAAGTGGTCTAGTATTGGTTTTTTTTGTTGTTGTTGTTATTGGTGGTAGAGGTGGTGGTAGAGTTTTTTGATTGATTGATTGATTGATTGATTGATTTTCCAAATAAAGGAAACAACAGTAACAACAACCGCAAAACTGTGTCCCTCATTCTTATCATCATACAAATAACTAAAATCAGCTCTGAAGCAGGGGTAGGGTGGACTCTGAAGGGAGTCTCTTGAAGCCACCAAGGGCAACTGCATTTATCCACAGTCACTCATAGCCTTCTTTCCTGAAACGCCTACCTAGCAGACAGCATCATTAAATGAAGGAGGATCAGCCCTTCAAAACACTTTAATTTATCTCTACCCTGACTCAAGCAAACCAGGCAATCTTTTCTAAGAAGGTTGATGGTGAGTTTTGATTATGTAGATCATATTTTTTTGCAGTCCTCAAATAATGTATTTGCTGCAAAATGAAAATATTCTTTTTTTTTATCTCTGCAATCAGTGAATAATACTATCTAATCTACAGAAGACATGCCGTTTTTATTATTGTTCTTGTTGTTGTTTATGAGGGGATATATTCTGAGAAAGTGTGTGTGCACAAGCATGTGTGGGTGCACATGTGAATGAACAAGCCTTCAGAGGGCATCAAGTGTACAGTAGTCCTTTCTTGCTTTCTCATGAGAACCACAGATCCTAAACGCTGTCCTCTGAGTCCCTGAGTCCATATCAGAAGATACCTACAACAGCTACCACAGTGCATCTTTACCTCACACTGCATCAGCTAAGGAGCTTGACAGGGCTCCTAGTGAATTTGGAGCTCAAGACAATTAAGAACCATCCGGAAAAACTCCAAAATCGAATGGGCAGAAGCCTCGGGCACTATAAAGGAGTGGTTAATTTGCTTCTCAGTTACCTCAGTGTCAAATTCTGACACGAACATCTGTTCATCTCAGCCAGGAAACAAATTTTCCTTTAAACTTAACAGCTATCTAAATTAATCAAAGTGTTTGTGTAACCTCTTGAATAATGCTCTGCAAAGCCCACCTGCACAAATCTCTCCCCATGGCTACGTCTCTTGCGCTCGCTTTCTCTGGTTTGGTTCCTAACAGAGGAATTTGTCAGGTTTGTTTCTTAAACACAGGCCCCGGGGCTGGAGATGGGTGATTAAGAGTGTTTGCTGCTCTTTCAGAGGATCTCCGTTCATTTTCCAGCACCCAAACATCAGGGAGCTCACAAACACTCTTAACTTCAGGGGATTTGATGCCCCTTCTGGTCTCTCTGAGCACTACACACACATCGCAGACACACCCAGAGATATTCGCACATTCACACAAATTTATATTTTTTTATTAATTATTTTATTTATTTATATCCCAAATGCTGCCCTCTCCCCGTGCCCCTTGGAGAAGTTCTTTCCCCAGCCCTTTGAAATAAAATAGAGTAAATCTTATATACAAGTATCACTATTCTAAGCAGAGCTGAGAAACAATGTAGGTTGTAACACCTCAGGCCTCTAGGAAAAGATGATGTCCCCATAGACTTTTAAGCTCTTCTTACCTCTCATCTTCAAGGTCAACAGAGAAAGATGCCTGTTTTCCTTTGCCTTCCTTCCCCCTCATGAGTTTCTACCAACAACAGAAAATGCCTCACTGTGTGAGAAAGGTTCTCGGTTTTATCAGGCAAGATCTTTGCACATACATGCCCAAACATCTGACACATCCTTAAACATCTGTGTTCTCCAGAATTCAAACTCGATGAGCTACTCATAAGGAAGTCTGAGGAGGATGAGCTCGTCCTTGAATTTCTTCCCTGCTAATAAACACTTAAGTGCATTTTACAAAATATTTGTACTTGTGCGATCTCATCTCATACTCAGAACTGCGCGTGGCAGATATTATTTTGCTCATTTCAATGACTGAAGAAAAAGGGGCTGTATGTTTATATAAATTGCCCAAAGTCCTAAAGAGAGCACCTGATAGGGCTGAAGATTCATGACAGTCTAGGGATGGATCATCTCCCTTTTCCTATCACCTAGGCCCATATAGGTCAGGAGAATCCTTCCATGTTTTATAATCTATCCCTCCACATCTGGGGTTTGGTTTAGATGGTTATAAACTATCTTTGATGCACCACTGTCTGTTTTGTTTGGCTGACCAAATTGCGACAAGGGCTTCTATTGTGACTGGACTGAAACACAAAAACAAGGTTGTTTATTCTCCTTTTCTGTAAGAATAAAAATAAAACCTGCACATAATAGGCACCAAGGATTCCTGTCTGGGCAGTTTGGAGCTTATGAAGTGGGAACAATTCACCCAGGGCCGCTCCAAATAAGCCCTTTTCATTTAAGTAATTACCAGCTATCTTTCAAATTCATATTAGTCAGGGAGCCAATTCAGCCAGCTCATCCAAAGAAATCATGTTTCAAACTCCATAGCTGTCAGCACTTAGTCCATGAAATAACATTACAGTGCAAATTATGCAAATTAATACAATCTTCATTCATGTAACATCTGAAAAAAAATGCTTACAGGAAAATGAGGGAACAGCAGGTCCATTTTCAAGTTCCCATATTCTATATTCCACTCCCCAGAAACATGCGTACGTGTAATTGAGGAGTGAAGCCCCATTGCTTACATACCAGCCTAACAATAAACAAGCTGAAGTCAGTTACTCTATTTATGCTGTGCTGTGGGCGCACACACCCATTTATTATCTGTAGGACTGGCTGTGCCGCAAACCTTAGTAGCAATAAATAGTTTCAAAGGAGGGACTGTCCACCAAACAAGCACAAACATGAGTGGATTCTAAAACTACGAAGATTCACACAAACACCTATACACACACACACACACACACACACACACTCCACAGAGACAAAAAGACAGAGACACAGAGTTATACACAGAGAGACACACACATTCACACCCACCCCCCCACACACACATTCACCCCCCCCCCCCCCACACTCACACACCACAGAGACAGAAAGACAGATAGAGACACAGAAACACGTACATTCACACACACACTCACTCATACAGACACACACAGCACAGAGACAGAAAGACAGAGACACAGATATACACACATAGAGACACACATTCACACACACACTCGTATACACACACACACACACACACACGTCTATATCAGGAAGGGGGGAGTACTTTTTACATACGTCCTAAATCCTTCAGCTAAAGGAATCATTTTTAAAATTGTTTAAAATTTTCCTGTTTTCTGACTATTTCAAGTTCTACTACTTCACATCCGGTCTCCAGCTGGTCAGATGAGACAAGAAATCTCCTTTTTATAAAAGTCAGTTCTTACATTTTCTTCAGAAGGAATATAGTAACTTATACATGGAGAAGGTTTGCTGTGATGAAGGAGAAAAGGGAGGGGTGTGTGCCTTCAGCATGAAGAAACCCCAAACCACAGACACCAAGTCACAGGCTCAAGAATAAAGGACTCTGCATCATAACAGGGAAGTTATACTCAGAGAAGACCAGAAGAAAAAAAAAGCTGGACAACTCTCCTAATCACCCTGTCTATGACACAGAGGGAACATAAAACTCCAAAGAGGAGCAGAAATTCAAGAATGGCTTGTGGAAATCCAGTGTGTCTCTGGAGGTAGCTTCAGATGCAGGTGTAGGAGGGAATAACAATTACTCTCCTGTTGTTATTCTTATTGTTGACGCTTTTAATCTATTGTTTATGAATTTTCTATCTGCATACAATATACTATAAAACACTTTTATTAATTCTTGAAGAATGTTGTATAATGCACTTTAATTATATTCACCTCGTACACACACAGTCCCCTTAGCTCCTCCCTGACCCACCCCTACCCCCCTATGCCCACTCAGTTCTATGCCCTCTTTTCTCCCTTTTGTTTATTTAGTCATCCATTGAGTCCAATTTGTGTGGCCCATATACTCCCGGGTGTGGGATCATGCACTGGCATGCAATAGATCTTAAGGGGCCACATACTTAAAGACAATAGACTTTCCTCTCCACCGAAGCTGTCCACTCTCCATGGCTCCTTAGTTAGGATGGTATGGGGTTGGTTCATTATCTCCTCCCACTCCAGACTAGAATGTTGACTGGCTTGATCTTCTGTAGGTCTTGTCCAGCCAGGCAACAGACATTGGGGATGAATGCTCTATTATGTCTATGACACATTCTTCCACCCCCTGGTCTAAAAGGACCATTCAAATGTTAGCATCATATTTATATTCCTCACAGAACAGAGAAAAGGAGTTAGATAGCCTTTAATATCCCTCTGGCTGCAACTACTTTCATACAAGACTTGAATAGAGCAAAATATTTCTTTACAATTGGCCCTTGAAACTGTGGGGATAGAGATATTCAGTAAAATGTCAATGTTCAATTTAAAAAAAAAAAAAAAAAGACCTACATCTGACTGGTTAGGTGCAATATAGAAAGAGGTTTAGATTTTTTTTTAACTTTTAAAAGCAAACTATTCCTGACCCATACTGGAAATTTTGATGCTCAGTCAATGAAAATATACAGGCAATCTAGGAGCACCTACAAATAGATGGGGATATGCAGAAAGTCATTCTTTTAGTAAAGCCGGATCATTTAGAAGTAGCTGGTACACCCTAAGGTGTATCTTCTCATAGGAAAGGTACAGTACACTCACGTGAGACAGGCAGACAGGAAATAGTTTAGCAGCCTGGGATTTCACTTGGTTTGGGCCGTGCCCACATCCTTCTTAGAACAATGCACCTAGCAACCTGTGTGCCACCTAGGACCTCACACCTACATCAAGCTGCACCTATACCTGCTATAAGTTATTCCCCTTAGAAAATAAATTTATAATGCCCTATGTCTATTCAAACACACCCAGTGCACAATCCAGGAACCACAAGCAATGAGCAATCCCATAGAGAATGGTTTGGAGATGCACATCCTGTATGGCAAACTATGTTCTCAAAGTGACATCTTAGAGGTAACCTCCTATTTGCCATCTTATGCCTGTGCATAATTGAGCATATGTATGATTAAAATAAAATGCATTATGAGAAGCGACGCATGCAATGGTGAGCAAAGACCTGTATAATCTAGATCCATCAATCTCTCTGGTAAGCAAACACATCCCTTTCCTGAGCTCTATAAGCCCAATAATCCAGGTCCTTGAGTGTCCTCATTCATATGGCCACTGTCAATCTTGACTGGGTATTTATTCTCTCCTGATCTATCACTTGGCTTTAAACAAAATTTCCCCATTACTTCACAATCTGCAAGGGCTTTTATTTCATTCTTAAATAAGAAAGCAAGAACCTGGAAATATACAGCCTAGATCCTACTAGCTATAACAGAGGATTAATGAATGTTTTGATGTAAATTTATAAGCCTTTGAGTTTCACTGGTCAAGAATTACTAAAGAAGAACAGAACCACATGGATGGAGTCTGTATGCACTGTGCCAGTGTCTGCTGAGCCCCTGGGACCAGCTCTCATA
>NC_034594.1:62282923-62283834 GCF_900095145.1 Mus pahari
GCTCTCATACAGCCAGGGGTTTGCTGAGTCTGTATGCACTGTGCCAGTGTCTGCTGAGCCCCTGGGACCAGCTCTCATACAGCCAGGGGTTTGCAGAGTCTGTATGCACTGCGCCAGTGTCTGCTGAGCCCCTGGGACCGGCTCTCATACAGCCAGGGGTTTACTTTCTACTCCAGCCAAACTCAATCTTCTTTTCATTTCCTAATCTGAGTTCTGCTCATATTTAGAATTGTTCCAGTGCTAACCATTATGAAATTATTGTGCCACATAAAAATCCCCCCAGTTGAAGATACAAAGAGAAATGAAAAAGATAATGAGATTATCATTCTATCATGCCTTTTCTAATTGACCAGTAAACATTAAGAGCGCAGATCAAAATTAAACTGCATAATTCAGGGGCCAATTGTTGAAATTAAAAGATTAAAAAAAAAATCATCTCCCTAAGGAAAGCAGGCACCTGCTAAGTTACCGATATATTTTGGTGCATCTTATAAAAAAATCAACAATATAACAATACTTCCTAATTCTTCCTCCCACACATACCACCTTTGGTTCTTCCTGTTATTGCAAGACTGGGGATGGAATCCCCAAAGTCTCAGACATGATAGACAAATTACCACTAAGTCACAGGTCCCTTCAGTTAGAACCCAAGAAATAAATTTTGATGGGCATCTAATACAAACACAATACCCTCCTAACTAAAAGCTAAAAGGAAAAAAAAAAAAAGTAAAAGAAAGAGAAAAAAAACCAACAACAACAAAGCGATAGCTTTGAAGCAACAGCCAAATTTGGCTTTGTTCGGTGTGGTTGTGACTTCCACCTAGCCAGGATCCCACAGCTGCAGAAAATGCAAGAGGGGAGGAAGGAGAGGTGGCAATCACCCCTTGGAAAGGCTATTTTAAATATATATA
>NC_034594.1:62283944-62308889 GCF_900095145.1 Mus pahari
ATATATATATATATATATATATATATATATATATATATATATATATATATTCAAAAGGCTCAACAGTTCTCAAGAGAATGGAAAGAAATTTAGGGATAGACTGAGCTTAGCTAGCTAAAGTTGTGGGGGAAAGAGAGAGGCAAGAGAGGAGACTAAGGGCAGAAGTGGACCCCAATTTCAGAGCAATTCCACCTTACATATAAAACTGAGACCCTCGTAAATGCAAATGAACTTTTATTTCTAAAGGACTCCCTCCAAGTTTTTATTGGATGCTGTCCCAACTCCTGAGCAACCTGCCAACATGCATGCCCTCCGTTCAGAGCAAGCACACCGCTCAAGGGTCAACCTCTGCTGAGCAAAGGCATTAAATTATGTAGTGAAGAAAAATGCCAATTCTCTGGGCCAAGCAGCAAACAGATCTGCATTACACTCTTTACCATGAACACAGCAGAGACCTAGAAAGGTAAATCAGTAGATGTTTCCAAACTTGGTACTCTTCCTTCTCTAGCCTGTATTTCTTCCAGCAAATTTACTAAACTGAAACACTCAGATTGATTTCCTAAAACAGACCCAGGCTAGATTCTCCACCCAGTTATGTAAATGCAACCCCTCCAAGGATGACCCCTCTAAGGGAATACTGATTTGGATCCACTCTGGTTGTGTACTTACCCAAGTTCTCACTTTCTGCAGCACCACTCATTTTCTATAAAGCATCATGTTCCTAGACAGTAGACAGAGTGTGAGTGGGAAGCAGGGTGGGGGCCCTGCCAAACTAACCAACGCCAAATGAACTTCCCCGGACCCAGAGAGCTTTGTTTTGAAGATTTCCGCCTTGCATTAAATCAAAGTAGCAAAGTGGGTCTTGAAGACTAGAGAAGATCACAGTCTCTACTCAGAAGGTCAGACTGCCAAAAAAAAAAAAAAAAAAAAAAAAAAAAAAAAAAAAAAATGGAGGTATTTAACTTTCTGGCCTAAAGAATTCCACATTGTCCTTAGATGAACTTACAGAGTCACTCACATTGTTAACCAACAACCACAAATGTTCCTCAAGAAATGGAGCCCACACAGCCTGAGACCATGTCTTTTTAACATTTTTGGTCCAAGCAGCTGTTTGCATGCTTAATCCTTTTCCCATTCCAGACGCAGAAACGAGATGGCTTCTCTGGGTGATGCACACCAAAAGTGCTTGATTTGTTTTGGATGCATTAAAAGCACCCTTACTTAACAGTGGGGACACTCTGCTTCTTCAGGGCAGAGATTTGGCAGGAAGGTGGGAGCAACAGCCAAGTTATAAAGATTTATAGCAGATGCCAAGAACAGGCCCACACCCTGATAAACATGGATGGAAATCTTTTTCCAGGATGGACAAGATCAGGGAAGCCATGGGCCAGGAATATGTCAGACTAAGGATTACGTGTCTTCAGTAACTTAATAAAGTCAGGCCATGTAGATAGGAAGAATGTGACGTCCCAGCAGGCACGCTCAGCTCTTATACACAGCTTTCTAGGAAAGGAACGGAAAACTAACATTGATGTTCAAGGGAAAGCTCTCCCTGTGTGTCCATCGCAACTCTGCTGTTGAGAGCCATGACACCAGCTGTAGCTCTTTTACCAAGGACGCCACCTGTAGCTTACTTACCAAGGTCCCTGGCCTCAGGATGAGCAACTGGGCTCCTTTCAATTTCTTTTTTGCTGCACTAAGTGTTCCAACTCCAAAGATTAATCCAGTTTGGGGCTCCCACTGACCTAGAGCAAAGGATTGCATGTTAATGAGCAGACCACCCTCCCCCATCCATACACACCCACTAAACAGTCTCCAGACTGGAGTAGGAGAAACATAGTCAAAGATGTGCCATCAGGATACTGTCCCATGAACATGGAGAAGGAAGCTGGACAGAAACAGACAAACAAACAAAACCAGACGCCACTTCAACTTCCACATAAGCATCTCAGTGTTTCTATGGAATTGTTTATTTTCTAACTTCTAGGGCCACTTTTGGAAAACAAACAAACAAACAAACAAACCTACAACCAAGACTATCACCCAAGTCTGAGGGTGATACAAGAGAACCGACTGACACACTGGGGAGGCTCTAAAACCAATCCCAGTATGAGACATACAAACACTATCCACAGAGAAAAGGAAAAAAAGAACCTTGTGGTACATTCCATTAGAGACGTGGCTCTGTGTGAGCTGACCTGTACTCATATACTATGGAGTAAGACTAAATACCTTTTCTTGTTCATCTTGATTGAGCTACCAGGACATTCAGAGATCAAAGCCATCAGCTCCCTTCATAATTTTAATTATAACTTTTAGGCTTTCAAATGTGATTAAGCCCCCCCTCTTTCATTACATGAATGGTGTCTGAGGAATTTAATTCTGGTCTTGTTTTAATGGCATGTTTGTCTTTTCCTCAAAATTATTCCAAAAATGATTTTATCCTGTGTTAAACCAAAACTGCCCGTCTCAGAACTATATAGGAATACGATGCACATTTGTAGTTTGGATTTGTACATTATCTAGGACTTTGCATTCTCTGGTCAACCCCACCCTTTCATTTTGTTCTTGTACCAAGAATCTTGATACATAAAATATTTCAGAAGATTTTCCAGTTTTTAGAGCCTCTATGGGAAAATAGATCCAATAATATAGATAGATGGTATTGTCGTTTGAATGAAAAATGCCCCCCCACAGGCTCATGTGTGGGGATGCTTGGTCCCAAGCTGGTGACACTATTTGGGATATTATGAAATCTTTAGGATGTAAAGCATTGCTAGAGGAAGCATGTCACTGGAGATGGACATGGACAGTTTATAGCCTTAACTCACTTCCTGTTCTCTTTCACTGCTGCCTGTGTTTAGGTGAGATGTGACTACTCAGCTTCTGGCTTTGGCTACCAGGTCTCTTCCACCATTAGGGGCACCTGTCTGGAACTTTAAGCCAAAATAAACTCTTAAGTTGCCTTTGTTCATGGTATTTTACCACAGTGTCAACCACAACAAAAGTATCTAAATCAGAAGTATAGATAGGCAGGTATATAGAAAGATGATAGATTTGGGTGTGATTGTCATGTGCAATTGTTTAAGAAAAGTTAATAAAATTAGTATTTTAATGGAAAATAAATAAGTAA
Source organism: Mus pahari (assembly GCF_900095145.1). NCBI lineage: Eukaryota > Metazoa > Chordata > Mammalia > Rodentia > Muridae > Mus > Mus pahari. Next base: position 62,287,078 of record NC_034594.1, read on the forward strand.
AAGCTACAATCAGACAGCTTTCCATCTCAAACAGACCATAGAAACTTTCAGATGCAAGAAAAACATAGCTATAAGACAGAAGATGGGCTGAGGGCAAGAGGTCTAATTCATTGCTACAGCATTCACAACGCAGTGTGAGTTAATTCTAGGTACTTTGTTGCTGAAAACGTAATCTAAGCTGTCCCAGCAATGGGTGGTAGTGAAGCTAAGTCAACACAGAAGCAAGGAGACTCCCAGTGCAACCAGAAAATGTCTGCAAAGTGCTAAGTATCATCTTCTCAGTGAGAACAGGGATTCTCTAGGTAGGAAGGGTTGACCGCCTTGAGGATGTCTGACACGTTGGGTTTTCTGAAGCACCATTTGAATGGCTCTGCATACACTGATAAAATACATGTCGGAAAAAAAAAAATACATGTCGAGACCCATCAAATTCAAAACCACTCACTTGCCTTTGGAGTTCTCCTTTCTAAGAATTCCTCTATTCCACTGCTTGGCAATGCCCCCTAAATGAGCCAAATACCCTGACTGTTCATTTGCCTGGAGTGGTAGACAGAGAAAAGTCTTTGTCTAGTTAAAAGTAGCCACTTACTTCTCTCTGCCTTATAACCCTACCTAGACTTTGATAAGTAGCCACAAGTCTGACTCTGTGCCAGTGCTTGCTCAGGAGAAGAGGGCTAGTTGGTTGAGTGTCCCCATTCCAGTCATTCAAACTCTAGAACACACATCCCCAGAGAAGAGAGGACTACCAGGATGGAACTTATAAAGCAATGAGTGATAATAAAGGAAGCTATCTTTTTTTTTTTTTTTTTTTAGATTTATGTACTTTATTTTTTTTCCAATTACTTTTTTTTATTTACATTTCAAATGCTATCCCGTAAGTTTCCTATACCCCTCCCCCCACGTCTGCTCCCCTACCCACCCACTCCCACTACTTGGCCCAGGCCTTGCCTTGTGCTGTGTCATATAGTTTGCAAGACCAAGGGGCCTCTCTTCCTAGTGATGGCCGATTAGGCCATCTTCTGCTACATATGCATCTAGAGACACAAACTCAGGGGGTACTGGTTAGTTCATATTGTTGTTCCACCTACAGGGTTGCAGCCCCCTTCAGGTCCTTGGGTACTTTCTCTAGCTCCTCCATTGGGGACCCTGTGTTAAAGGAAGCTATCTTAATCCCCAATTTCTTAACTTAGGAGACCGAGCCATCTGGTCCTGACTTCAATTCTAAGTCAACCCAAAGTTCTTTTTGTTTTTCTTTTCATTTTTTATGCCTTAAAGTGAAGGAATTGAGCTACATCAGGATTCCCAGCTCAGGAACCTACAAGGACCAACAGGCTGGGTATGTAACCTAACAAAACACACCAACGCAGCTGGAGGCTCCATGAGATCTACTAAAGGAAAGTACAAGCCTTGCCTCCAACCCTCCATTTTTCAAGAGAATCATAAAGTCCAGTTTGCCTTATAAATTCCTGGCATTTTTCAACCTCAGAAACTAATTTGTAAGATTTTTATATATACTGAAAGAGTCAATAGCAGCATTTCTGCACGCTGGAGCCAAACCTCAGGTCCGCATGTCGTCAACTCAGGGAGTCCAGGTTCTGTACTGAGGCTCCCAGGGCTGTGGAAATTCCCACTGTTAAGGATCTGGGACTATCACCTTTCTCTTAGAAACACATTGAGCACTGGCCTCTAAGACCCTGAGAAATCCTGTCACCAGGTCACCAGTGTGACCAGACTCAGTTTGTTTCAGCTATGCCTTCCCAAACGTGTTCAAATTCTCGACTCTCTGCAGTAAGATCCAGGTGAGCAACCACCATGGGAAACACCAAAAATTGACTTGCTACTCGACTCTACAGTTGTACATTTCTATTCTGTGTTTACCCTTGGAGCTAAATTAGAATTTACTGAGCCCAGTGGTGTAGTAGAGACTACACAAGGCTCTTTACAGACCATATACTCCAGCTAACATTCATAGCACCCAGAGCTAAATGTCATTATCCCACTTTTCAGGTTGAGAAAATAGATACACAAACACAAAGCAGAGGCCCTGAGGCGATTCCCTGTGAGTAGGCAGGCAAGGTGCACATGCATGAGTGCCCAACCCAAGACCCCACCATCCTCTCATGGTCAACAGTCTGTGACACAAACAACTCTCGCTGTTTCCACTTATCTCCAACGGTAGCTTTGCGGACTGCTTATTGTATCAGTCCTGTCTCTGGAATTTTTATGTGAATAGCCGATGCTGGTCCAAGCTACAAGATCTACAAGCTTTTAGTCTCTGAGCAGGTGAGAGCTGGGATGGCTAGGCCTGACATACGAAAGGACAAGACTTGCATTTAACCCATGACTTCTCACTCGGAGCTCTGTTCCAGATTCATTGCCAGGTAAGCCTGTGGTCCCCATGACCCTTCTGTTTCATCCTGTCAGTGGGTGCATAGCCATTAGGTCCTCAAGGTACCTTTGTTCCCTGCTCCTGGCTCTCTTACCCATCTTTCATCCTTCTTCTCAATCTACCTCACTAAAAAGGCTTTGACCTGGACGAGAGAAGTGGCTCTGTAGATAAAAGTGTCTGTACCCAAGCCTAACAGCCTGAGTTAGCTCCCTGCAGTACTCATGGAGGAAGGAGACTGACTCTTACCTGCACTCCAAAGGGAATATAGTTAAGCGCAAACACCTACCGTTCTACATGCAGCTCTACAGTGGACGCCTAGCTGTATTCCTCTTCCAGTAGATTAAAAACAGTGTCTCTTGTCATGTCACCACGGCCCCAGATTGTACAATCTGCTGCATGGCCTCTTTACGTGTTGCTCAGGGTCTTATTGCCTCAAGTGGAAGAAAGATTGAGTGTAATGCCTCAAATCTTCCTCCACGGGAGGAACATGTTTAAACACTTAGCTTAAAGCCACGAATGGGGTTGCTTTTCATTGTGGGTCAATGGTTGCTGATTCAGTTGCTCCATCCTGCCTATGCTAGAGCTGCCATGCTCCTGAGGTGTTTCTCAAGGATTCCAGCCCTTCTCTCTGCTAGAAATATTACTTTGATTCACAAGTTAAAATCCAAAGCCACTCATGATTTTGTTGATATATTTCTTGCACTTTCTATTCTGAGAAAAAAAAAAGGAACAAAATAAAAAAATAAAATAAAACAGGAGATGTTGGCCCAGAGTGCCACAGGGCAATAACAGTGTCCCTCGTGCCAGCAATACTTTCTGTGTCTATAGACAATAGGACTAGAGATGGACACTGGGATACAGGGCTTTAATATGGTCGTGAGAACTGAGCCAGCTGATAAAACCAGAACCTTAGGAAGAAGTGCCAGTCACATGAGCATGGAGCTTGAATGAGAGGCATGGCCATAAAAAAAATAAAGGATTAGTAAGATTCCAGATCTAGCTTTCCACCTTTCATCTGGATTTCTTGTCCAACCACAGGTTTTACCCTAAGATCTTCAGGTAAACAAGAATGGGTCTGAAAATGTCATTTAGTCCCAGTGTGATGGCATATGTCTGTAATTCCAGCACTTGGAGTGGAAAGGAGGGGTGGACTGAGAAGGGACAGCACCAAAAGTTGGACCATCTTGAGCTACAGAGTCTTTGACAAAAAAAGAAAGAAAGAAAGAGAGAGAGAGAGAGAGAGAGAGAGAGAGAGAGAGAGAGAGAGAAGAAAAGAAAAGGAACTTTCAAAAAAAAAACAATTCAATAATTAAGTGAAGAGACATTTTCAATGTAGAGAACATGAAAAAATAATGAAAGAAAAGAAAGAACAAACCAGCCCAGAGCTCATTGTTCAGATTCTAGGCTAGAATCCGAATTTTCAATGAAAAGAAAATGGAGGTCACAGAGAACTGTGAGGATTTGGGATTGAGAGCAAACGGAGAACGTAGTGCTTGCTCCTGTCAATAGCTAGCACAAAGCCTTGCTCACGACCTTACATACATGCATACACACTGACTCACACATGGGATTCTTTTTACAGCTTCTTATAGGTATAGTTACCATGAAATAAACCGTGCTATTGGACATAACTTGAGTCATGCATACATCCAGGAAAACCACCACTATAATCTAGACATGGACACATTTTTTACTCCTAAACTTCCGCAAGTCCCTCATCAGCCCTGCTTCTCTGTCCATCCTTAGGCAGCGTTGCTCTCTTGACCTTCCCACCACAGTGCCAGGGGTGCACTAATTCCACCACACCCTCACCCACACTTGGTCTGGTGTCAGCTTAATGTATTTCTACTGCATTTTATTTACTTATTTGGGGGGGGGGAGTTGGAGGGAGTGTACAGCACAAGATACAGGTGGGGGACAAAAGACAACTTACCAGGTATTACTCTTCTCCTTCCAGCACGCGGACCCTGGGGATGTAACCCGGGATGTCAGCCTTGAAGGCATGTACCTTTACCCACTGAGCCATCTCTCCGGCTCTGGTAAAAGCCTTCATAATTCTGGCTATTCGGGTGTCATATGGTGATACCACTTTGTGGCTTCAATTTTCATTTCCGCAGGGATTCATGGTATTGAACATCTTTTCATGTGCTTCTTTGTGCAAACAATGTGACCACTGCAATGGAGTGATCTACCCTATTATTTAGTCCTGACAATGTATTTTCTTATATACCTAGATCCCAAGTCCTTTGTTGTATATGACAGATATGTAAATGTTTTCTCTCTAATCGCTCCCTCCCCCCCCCCCCGCTCACCAGTAGCTTTTTAAAAAAGAACAAGTTTTTAAATTTTGAATGCAGTCCAATTTGTTATTGTGTTTTTGTCATTTTCCTATAAAATCTCTGTCTAACTCAAGGATTTTGTAGGTGAATCAATGTTCATCATCTAGATTGCAGTAATGGTCCCATTTACACAACACTCCAGTGTTCCTCCAACCCTGTAGACTGAGCCCAGGCTTCCACCCATGCTGGTAAAGACTTCTGCCCTTGAACTACCTCCCTCACCCAATATGGAGAAATTCCTGCAACACTTATTTACGTTGAAAGCATAGGAGAACATGTAGATACCCTAAGCACTCCCTCACAAAGGAACGACTAGACAAATCACAGCCCAGCCCCGAACTGTACCCCAGCACTGAAGGGAGCTAACTGAAAAGGTAAAGACCCCTCAAGAAGGAGAAAGTGGGATTTTTTTTTAAAAAAAATGCATTTGAAAAACGTAAATACGCCCAGAGAAAGTGACCAGGAAACATCCGCTGAGCTAGAACATACAGAGACCACAAAAGACTTCCCTCGTGATTAGATTTGGGAATGGGGCACTGCACGGGATTATCAGCTTCTTTGCATACCTTAAAACGGTCTGATTTGCTACCTTAAGCAGATACTTTTACACAATAGTAAATCCGATCAAGGATGAAATAGTAGCCGTAGCATACAGCAGATGGAGCCCTGTATCTCCAATTTGCACTTCCATTTTGAAATAATTCTTGGTTTTATTTGTTTGTAATGGTTGACTAAACAGGAAGAAATATATCAGTGGATGGAAGAATCCAAAAGTAAGCATTTTAGTAAGTTTTGTGGATTGGTACACACAGGGAAAATATAATCCTGTGTTGTAATCTTAACCCCAGTATTTCAGAAAGTGACTTAGTTTGGAAATTTGGGTGGTCTTGCCTGTCATTAGCTAATGGGACACCATCCTAGAGTGAGTTTTCTGATATAACAAGATTGATGTACTTATTATAAAGGGAAATTTTGACATGGGGGTGGTGCCATGTAAAGATGGGACCTATGTTGCCATAGGCCATGGAATGGCAAAGACTACCAGCAACTACCAGAGCCAGAGAGAGGTCTGCAACAGATTTTCCCTCACAGCCTCAGAAGGACACCAGGCCTTGATTTTGGAGTGCAGCCTCTAGAAACAGGATGCACTTCACTGCTGCTGCTTAAGCCATTCAGACTGAGGTAGTGTGTAAGCAACCCTAGAAAATGTATTACTCAGAGGCCAAAAATTCAACTCCAAAAGCAAAGTGGAGCATCTATCAAGGCCACATTCCGTAGGCTGCCTCTCAGACCTCAGGGAACAAGCTCAGAGACACTGAATGTCAGTGTCCACTATCCACAGTAAGGATGACCTTAAAGCAGCATGCTACTTACACTGAGAAAAGTAGGCCATTCCCAATGGTCTGGCAGCCACGTGTGCTGTGCTGAAGGTCCATCTTTAGTCCCAGATTACAATAATAGAGCAACACAGAGAAGGGTTTGTTGCTGAAGAAATAAGACGGGTTCTGTCCTGAGGGAACGTGATGGTTTAAAATCACCCAGGAGACATACCTCTGGGCATGTCTGTGAGAGAGTTTCCAGGGAGGGTTAAGTAGGAGAAAGATCCGTTCCTGTATATGAGTAGCACCATCCTATGGGCTGGGATCCAGCACGGAGTGAAAGGGGGAAAGTAAGAAGCTCCCTGAGTGCCTGCATTCACATCTGTCTTCTTCTTGGTCCACCCAGATGTGAAAAACCTCTCTGCCTGCCACAGCTGTGGGATTTTCCAAAAGCTCTAACCACCATACCCTCCCACCACAATGGATGGCATCCACTCAAACCTTCTCTCCGTCAGTTTCTTCTTGCTGGTTGTTTATAATGATAAGAATCATGGCTCACGCCGGACGTGGTGGCGCACGCCTTTAATCCCAGCCCTCAGGAGGCAGGGCAGAGGCAGGCGGATTTCTGAGTTTGAGGCCAGCCTGGTCTACAGAGTGAGTTCCAGGACAGCCAGGGCTACACAGAGAAACCGTGTCTTAAAAANCCAAAAAAAAAAAAAAAAAAAAAAGTAATCATGGCTCATACAGGGTGAATGGCAATGTGACATCTCTTGCTCCCAATGACTATTTAATTCCCCCCCCCCCATCCCTAGGCACACAGGCAATACCTGTCTCTGAAGGAAAGAATAAAAGCTAAGTCAGTATTTAGCCCTTGGAGGAACAGAGGCCGAGAGACAACTGGACAGCAGTACAGGTGCCTTTGCTTCACTGCCTATGACTGAAAAATGTCTGTGTCTTTCATGGCTAAAAGATGGGAAGGTTTTAGGCTAAAACCTCAAAGATGAACTTGACAGGAAAGAGTGTCTTCTGACTCTTGGCACATTTATTTTTGTTTTAAAACAAAAATTCATCCTTCAAAATAACAGGTGCAGACACCAAATAAGACAGTGCAAAAAATATAGAACCAGGTACAGTCAACCTGTATACAGGGTCAAGAGTATAATGAGCTGTCCAGGAGGTCAGGCTGAGAGGCATGCGCTCTGGGCCACTGGCATGCTTTCCCGATCGGGAAAAGGCAGACAGCAGAGCTCAGCTAGTCTGGTCTATCAGGCATATTTGAAAACAAGATTCTAAAGTGTACTTGGACCCAGTCCACTGGAGAAATTCCAGTTAGCTCCACTTCAAGGCGACATCACAACCCAAAATCTTGTCTACTATTAAGGTTTATTGTCTGTATAGCAAAGGGACATTCTGTCATCTCTGCCTTCAGGGACAAAGCACATGTCACATTCGAGGTAGTCCGTCTCATCCTAGAAGGCTGATCAGAAGAGAATGGAGGAAGAAATACAGGTTGCCAGTAATTAGGGACACCAGCCCAGAGTGAGTTAGCTTTCTACTGTTTTCAGAGTTAAAGTAGCTAATAGAAGGAGGAGAGTCACTGTGACCCAAGACATGACATCTGGGGACAGCAAACTGGTAGACATGCATGAACAAACTGAGAAGGTGGCAGGCTTCCATTCATGCAAGCTTCCTAGCTCTCAAGGAAAGGATTACACAAACCAGGCAGCTGAAAACAACAAGATCTATCCCCTCGCCATTTAGAAATCTAAAAGGCAGAGCTAGAGACGTTTGCCAGCCATCCTCCATCCAGGGCTCCAGGAAAAAATGCTTCCTGAACTCCCCTAGTTTCTGGTATTCTCTACTGATTGTTGGCATTCCTTGGCTTGTAGCAGCAGAATACCATCCTCTACCTCTGTCTTCAAGTGCTGCGTCCATGCCTATAAATCTGTCTTTAGCAGGACAGCAGCCGTTGGTCCTGTGACACAGCAGTTTGGCCTCATCTTCACTTGATTGCGTCTCCATGGGCTTTTGGGGTTTTTTTAAATAAGGTCACATTGTCAGGTATCAGAGGTTAAAGTTTCAACATAACTGCCGGAAAAACACAGTTCAGCCCATAACAGTAAGATGTGGAGACCGTAGTTTGAACCTGAACTTTGGTCCCCTGTTTGTTGTATCGAAGACATAAACAATAATATAATATACATGCTTAAATACTGAAAGAAGATGGCACACTCCAATATAGCTTTTCCTTGGCAGGTAGGTTCCCCGGCTGTTTAACCATCCAAATCCCTTCTTTCTTACCAGCGAAGCTCCTTTACAGATATGGTTTTAGCTTTATCTTTTGTTGTGGCAGAATCACACCATGGCTACTGAGATGCCAGCCATCACCTTTATGCCCAGAACAGGAAGAAGACAGAAAAGGGGGGGGACGACTATGCCCTCAAGAAGCTTCATTTGCTATTTGTAAAGAGCGTAGATTTTTTTTTCTCCTAGAGTATAGTATTCAAAATTAATCTCTGAAAATTCTTAGACTATATGTGATGAGATGGGTGTGGCTAGATTTTATTCCTCTATTAGCAGAGGGTAAAAATGCAGGGCTCTGGAGAACGAATGAACTAACCATCATCTGTAGTCATCCATTCATTCTAACACCATTAATGGAGGACAAGCCTCTGTCCCCCGGGGTTTTCTCGGAGGTTCAACATACTTTCAACACATAGCAAAGCATTTTCTACATGACACACAGAAGCACAAAACATACATAGGATGAAGGCTTGTGGCCAGAAAAGCAGATACACAGGGAAGTGCTTCCTCCAGGGAAGCCCCACCCTCACTCTCAGAAGTGTTTGAGAGTGCGGCAGAGCTAAACACTGGACCCATGTTCTCTGCTCCCAGCTCTGAGGATAACGCCATGCAGTGGCTCATACTTTCCCATTGGACAAGACTGAAGGAGCATCCTTAATGACACCCAACCACTGAGAAATTTACAATATACACTATCATGGCAAACGGGAGAGAAACACACTTCTGTCCAGTGAGAGTATCGAGAGTATCGTATATTCTAAAACCTCTGCCAAGCAGCTACCTCTGAGGCATAGATAGAGACAAAACTCAGGGAAGTTATAAGACTAAATGATGGGGCTACAAAGAGAGTGCAGTCAGGGAAGGTTCTGCCACCTAAACAGCAGGATTCAAGTTTGTCCTCTAAGGTGGCAGGGAGTGCTTTTAATCACAATACTGGGAAGGTGGAGACAGTTGCAGCCCTGGGGCTCACTGGTCAGCCAGCTTTGTAGACTTTGAGCACCCAGACAGTGATAGACTCTGTCACACACACACACACACACACACACAAAAAAAAAAAAAAAAAAAAAAAAAACCCTCAAGGTGATAGCTCCTAAGACACAGCTCCCAAGGTTTTCCTCTGTCCTCCATGTTCACATGGGCATACATGTGCACACACATGAACAAGCACATGCAAGTACAAACACATACAGAGTCTAAACTACAGCTTTATTAGAAAACAACTAAGTCAGATTTATTTCTAAAGAAACAGGTTACATCTTTGGTTACATTTTAGCCAAATGATGCCTGATTTCTGGAACAACCCGCTCAATAACATTATTGCAAGAGGGCCCCTTATCAAGGTGAGATCGCAAAGCAAACAGAAGATTGCAGAAGGGGTCTGGGTCATTAAACATGGAAAGGGAGATGTGGTGAGACACTGGAAGTACTGAAAGTTGTCACAATTATGAAGTAACTCTGTTCTCCCTCTTCTATGACACCTCCCTTGTCAAACCTCAGGCTCAGAGGTTAGATCTGGTGAACATATGGTGGTATTTTATCACTAATTAGCTGCTAAATTGGGATCAGAACTTGGGTTTTAGTTAACGCAAGATGATGGTAAGCTAAATTATATTGGACTTTGAGGAAGACTTTGGACAAACACCTCAACTATTTCCTCCTGTTCTCCTTCTGTGGAGCCTCTGTTTAGATCTGTGCCCCTGGGGACCGAAGGGCACACTGTAGCCATTGAGAAACTCTGAATTCATTTTATTTGCTGGTCAATACGGTGGCCCTGGCCCACTGCTGTTTGGTGAGTCACACTGCAGTCCTGTGGAAGACTGATTTCTAGTGGCTTCGGGGATGCAGGGTGACTCCACCTGAGCCTCCTCCAGGGCTAAAGGACAGGGCAGAGAGGAGTCAGTGTTCAGGAAATGGAGGGAAGAGAGAATCTAGAACATCAAACAGAATGCAAAGGTTGCCCAATGCTGGAAGGTAAACCAGAAAGGTCAACAAGAAGCCGCCATTAGGCAACGGGGAGCCACGGGGCAGGGAGTCTCCCAATACCTGTGTTTCACAAATCACTTAGTGGGAATTTTGCTGACAAACTTGGAGAAAGTCAGTGATATAAAACAGCACCTCAATTCTGGGAGAGGGGAAGGAACCAGTTGGTGGCCACGCCAGCTTTGTGCTTTGAAATAAGAGGTACAAAAATTGCAAAATTTAGGGGGGATTTGGTGGGAAGGCAGGGCCTCTGAGAAGGGGCTTCTTATTGGAAACCCTGGATCTTCCCAGCCTTTCTTCATCCCTCTTGCCTATGTCTTACGGGACTCAGGCACACAGTCCAGGTAACTGAGTTTGACTTAAAGCCTCCATTGACTTATGTGCTCCATTGGAAAAGCATCTCAAAGGAAACTAGGGAATTCCAGCCATCATGAAACAAACCAATTAGATTATTTCTCTCAAAGACCTGAGTCATTAAACTTTAGGGGACCCTGGATCAACACCGACAACCACATTTCTGCAACAGGAAATGTGAACATGGCCCCGGCTGGAGTATATACAGGCTGATGCCCCAGGTACTTGAAAGCTGGAGCAGGAGGATCATAAACCTGGGGCTAGCCTGGGCTACAGAGTGAATTCAAAGTCAGAGTAGACGACTCAATTCTCTGGCCTCTCATTTCTTTATCTATAAAATGGGAATAAAAATGGCTATGGGAAATAAATGATCCAGAGAATTCATATAAGATTCAATGCCTTGCCACATAGAGAGAACACATGCTGGACAAATAGGCTGCTATCCCCCCTCACTCTCGTCTGTGTCCCTGCTGTCAATTTGGTTGGCCTGGCAAAGTGTCCAGCTGCCCAAGCCTTCAGTCTGCCTGATGAGCCAGGTCTAACGTTTCCAGCCACTGTGATAGAGGGCTTGTCAGTATTGCTTCTCAGGGGACAAGAGAAACCGCCATGATAACAGAGAAATCAATCTGGAACAATCCACTCAGCTTCAGGAAAAGATACAGCAGGCGCAACAGAGCAGGGCAGACCCAAGACAATTCCGTGGAACGATATACTCTTTCCCCTCTCTAAATCACTCAAGCAACATTTGAGTGGGAAACTTTGGTCACAGTTTAGAGGGGAAATGCCCCCACAGGCACATTTATTTGGATGTTTGGTCCCCAACTAGTGGCTCCATTATGAGAGGTGGGGCCTAGCTGGAAAGAGCAGGCCACTGAGTAGTGCGTCTGAACCCCTCCTCCCACCCTCTCCCAGACTGCTGTCTCTCTGAGGTATGACAGATAGAGAATCCCAGCAGCCTGGTCGCCCGCCATGGAGTGAACTGAGACCACACCCTTCTCTGACATGGTGGCGGTATTCCCTCAACCCAGGAACCAAGCGAAACCCTACATTAAGTTGCTTCTGTCAGCTATGGTGTCAAAGCACCAACAATGGTCTCTAATACAAATTTCAACCTCTTGATCAGCCAGAAGTTTAACCAGAGACCAAAAGTAAAGTCTGGCGGCCATGCCTTTCTCTCTGTGCTTTCTTATTTTATCCACAGCACAAGCATTGGCTAAAATGGGACTAAAGGCACAAATCTTAAGCAAGCAAAACCCAGATGTAGGGATGAACATGGAAAGGGTGTGGTCTCCCAGAAATGATCCGGCTGAAACCCTTACGGAGCATCTGATGTAAAGGTGCTTTATACACAGGCATAGAATTTTCTAGAACTGATCTGTCAGGCATCATTTTGAGCAAGTTCTTCTCAATCCTTGGAATGCACCCACCCCTAAGTGTGGGCTTCTTTTCTCTTGACAGTCTTGTTTGAATCACCAGCCTCCCTCTCTTCTGAGGACTTACATGTCAGTTGTAACTCATGATTATAATGTTCTTGCCTGGTTACGTTTGGGAAGCAATCATTAAATCCACTGGAAAACCCAGGCAGATTTTGAAGTATCAAAGCTGAAGTAATACCTCCATTTGAAAAAATTCTAAGACTTAGCCTTTTCTACTGAAAGAAACCCCTCCACTTGTCTGAAAAGAGCCTGCCTCAAATAGCCTCTTTAAAAGTCTATAACACTTGTCTCTACAAGGAAAATAAAGTCAACTCTGCAGAAGAGAAGGTGAAATTTATATTTACATTTACCAAAACTGGGATGGCCATTTAAGTCTCTGTGTCCCGTTTGATCCCATTATATGTTCAATGGCAGAAGCGCCCAGGAAAGAACTTGAGTGAGACACAGCAGTTTTAACATTCAAGGGAGCAGATGAAGTAGCCACAATTCTTGTGACTGAATGAGAAATTACCCAGCTCAGTCCTCCCCCAGGGCAACAGGTCTATTTGCCTGGACTGGATTTGGCTCAAAGAACTAAATTTCAGAAAATAGCAGTAGCATTTGTTGTGGTTGTGGTGGTGGTGGTGGTGGTGGTGGTTGTTTTGCTAGAAAGTAGATGATAATGATAATAATTCAGTCTGATGAAAGGCTCCCTAGGCTCCTGAATCCTCGCTGCTGCGTTCACTGAAAAGACAGTCAGAGGGTGACCATCTGGGCCCAGGGAAGTTGGGCCACAATCCCAGACCCCCTGAGCTTTCCAGTAGGAAGTGATAAAAATCAAGTAAGAAAAGGTGCTATTGTCTGCTCCTGCGCCTCTTCTGTGTCTAGGTGTTTATACAACTAATGGACGGCCTGGTCCTGTTGGGAAGTTCGGGAAATGCTTCCTTGAAGTATTTCCTGTGCTCTGGCTCCTCTCAAAATGTTTGTATTAAAAAAAAATCAGTGAGGGGGAAAAATGGGGTGAGTGTATAGGACAAGGTTGGAGAAATCTGTGAGCAGAGAGCGGGGCTTAAGCATTGCTAAAAAGCAGAGCTCACTAGTAACTTCCTCACCCAATACCACTCCTATTGCTTTGTCCATACCCTGATATTTGGGCACGGAAACACATCAGTATATCTATATGATTGTACTTTGAGAACCACAGGGGGGATGAAAACCATCTCAGACAGTAAAGGCACTACAGAGGTAACCATTTGACGGAGATACCAAGGCACACAGCATCAGTAACTTATTACAAGCAGCCCTCTCACCTCAAGAGCTTCCTCTCACAGAAGCAAAACCGTATAAACTATACGTCTTTAAGAAGAATCCAGGAGCCATTTGGGAAGAAGCCATGAGCAGAAAGAGCCTGCTCCCTGCTTGGCTTACTTTCAGGAGTCTCAAGACTTGAGACCGGTTTTTAAATTTGGAGCCATGCAGTGGTACTGGCTGTAGGTATGCACCTGCATCAGAAACTGGCTGTTATACTGTGATAGTCCTGTTTACTACAGCTTTGCAAATGCCTAAAATCCAGGCTCTTTGAACATGACCCCTTGAAATAAAGCAGAATCATAGCATACCCAAACTAAGATGCTCACAACAAAATACATGTGTATGTTTTCCAGAAGGGCAAGGAAACATGTCAATCAAGGAATAACATCCACAGGGGATTAACGCCGGACTACTTGCCTGCCAAGGGCCATGTGCTGCAGAGCTGAGGAGCATGAAATGGGCCAGGAAGAATAATTCTAACAGATGAAAATCTACAAATATTTCAGAGGAGTCCAGGCAATACACACCACCTTGAGGGCCTATGACCACATCCCTAAAAGGGCTTCCAAAACCCCACTCGCAGCACTTGGATGGCGACCACCAACTCTGCTCACTCGTTCTGAGTCTTTAGAATCAAATTCAGGCCTTGAATCAAGAGAGAAATTCGAATGCACCACTGACATCTGATACCACTTATAAAATACACTCAGATTACCTTGTGCCAGCTGCCCCAAGGGTACTCAGATGGTCTCTTAATAAACTAGAGAGGGGGTCAGGAGACTGGGCACCATGTCTTCATATCCAAAGTTAGCCAAGGGGGTTGATTTAATCTGTTTGAGACCTGCAGGAATTGGCCTGGAATCCAGGTCTCTCTGTAAGTAGGAACATGCTATCCTTAAGCTGCCGCCCTGGAGACCACTGGGAAGGGCTTTCTTCTGTGAGGTGAGGGCAATCTGGTTCTATGAAATGCAATGCCCCCTGCAGGCTAACACTGTGGATAAAGGCTGGGAGGCAGAGTTGGCTTTGCTGAGCATTTGAGGGGGCTGTCTGTGTTGGGAGCTTGGAATGTTCTTTGAGAAACCTCCCAAGTCAGCCAGGATCCTGGCCTCTCGAACCTAAGTCTCCAGACAACGCTCGGCCCTGCTATACTTTTACTGCTTAAACACTTCTTCAAAGTTTACTACACAACAGTGTAGCCCCGAGTCTGCCAAAAGTCTAGCTGCAGGATTTAGAGAAAGGCTTCTGTCCCCCGGAGAGTATTTGTGAGCAAATGGTAGTCATCAAACCTTCCAGCCAGTGACACTTCCACCAAAGTGTCACCGAATGAGTCCTATCTGCGGAAGCAAACTCCTGTCTTTCTTGTGTTAACCTTCCTCTCCCGCACTCTCTAGTTTCAGAAACTAAATCAAAAGACCCTGTGACACATCAGGGGACAGCAATGGAAAACTTCCGGTGGGATGAGCCGGGACACCATCATTCCTGGCTGGAATTTACTTTTGCCTTTCAAATATCTGCAGAAGCTTAGATTTAGGGGACATGAAGAGGAGAGAGTGCCAACGAAATAGGGGGAAAAGAAAATACGTCGCATACCACGACCAAGCCAAACCAAGCTTGACATTTCCAAATTATATTGGCAAATGCATGCTTTCACAAATCATTTGTTCTGTCTTTTCCTAGAGACAAAAAAAGGGGGTGGGGGGCCGGGGATCTGAATTCAAATATCCTAACCCCAGACCAGTAAACTGTGTCAGTGGGATGCAATCTTTAATGCTGTTCAGAAAGTCTAATGTTATTTATATCAACACGCGCACCAACACCAACACCTCCAGGCCAAAAGTTGTAAGGCTGGAGGCAGCCCCCTAATCAATCTCATCGTCCTGTGACCCTGGATGCGTTCCGAGCTCTGGGCTGAGCACACAAGCATCCAGTTCCCATAGATGAATTTTACAGGATTGTGGAGATGAGGGGTCTTGGGGAGGGGAGAAATGGGGTTGTAAACCCCTGAAAATGAGCCAAAGCATCACCTTGGCTACTTCAACCCAGCACCTCCTCTTCCAGGCTGGCCCCGGGGCCTCTCCGGGTGCCCCTTACCTGCAGGCGCTCAGTAGCCGGCTGCCACATCTTCCAGCCGTGGGGTTTTGGCAGAGGAGACGCTGGCGAGACTCTGTGGGTTGCGCCCGGAAGGAGAGGGAGCTGCGGTCCCGCTGTCACATCTGGGGTCAGCGTCTGCAGGCTGAGCGTCCTGGCGCCGGCCGCAGCCCGGTGGGCGCAAGGGCTGAGAGCGGGACGAGGCGGCGGCGCTCCGCTGCCGGCAACTTGTGGGCTCCGCTCCGGCCGCCAGTCGGTGCGCAGCTCAGACGATTGCGCAGCTCCGCCCGGGCCCCAGCGCCGCGGCCGCTCCCTCCTCCCCCCGCCGCCGCCCGGACCTGCGCGGTCTGAGCATGCCCGGGCGGGCTTCTGCCGGGGGGTGGGGTGGGGGGACCGGCGCCCGGGGCTGTGGGGTCTGTATCCCTCAGACCCTGTCGTCCTGCAAACCCTGGAGAGGCTAGAAGCTGGTCAAGCCCCTAAGTTGGTACCGGATCTGGGAGACGGCTCTAAGTGGCCCGTGGAGAAAGGGCCTGGTGGAAAGATAGTGCTGCCCCTCCCCGGGGGGTTTCATTTAGTGAGAGTCTCTGAATCACTTGGGACATGCATGGGAGAGCTTCGATCCCTTGAGTTAACTGGGGAATCGCTCCACCTGCTTCACTAAGTTTTGGAGATACAGTGGCGCTCAGTAAAGGACAAGAGCACACCCCTCTGCTGAGCTTTTATTACATGAGGGAGATGGTGATGGAGGAAAGAACTGCTGGTAGTAAATGTTGGGAAGAAAAGCAAAAGAGCTGATGTATAGAGAAAAGCAGAGGAGTACATCCTAAGACGCAAAACCATTGGGAGGCATTGGCATGCGCGGGACTCTGGGCTGGATAAAGAGTCTGGAGAGCCTTAAGAGAGAGGACACATAGCTCACCAACAAGATCTTCCAGGTGCTAACGGGACTCTGAGAACCCATAGGCCACCATACCGACCTCCCAGGTCTTGAGGTTCCCAGGCTACTGCTAACCTTCAGAAAGTACCTGTGCAAGCCAGCTCCCGGCCCTTCTGCGGTGGTAAATGTGAGTGTCAGTGAGACAAATGAGGCATGTTGAATTTGGGTCACCTGTCCAGGTCACAAGGCCAGAGACTGGCTTCAACAAGGCATGTGGATGGTATGAAGGAGGAAGTTTTTGACCAAGGATATGTCACTATGGGAAGCAAACCCATTGAGACAGGGGCTCTGGGGGAGCGTGACAGAGTTGGGATGGGAACCTGGGTCACAGAGCTGAGGGAGAGGGTGGGAACAGATGTGTAAGAAGACCTTCGGAGGCAGAACAAATACAGAGAGGGGCAAAGGGAGAACATGGACCCAAACTACTGCCAGGCAAGGTCCAGAGCTCAAGGGGGCTGGTAGGAAAGCATTAGACCTGGCTCAGCTCGCGTGAAATCAACGTCAACTCCTGGCCTGGGACAAGCCGTTCCTCATCCTCGTCCTTCATAGATGGAGTGCTGTCCACAAAACAAAGTACTCCAGAGTCTACTCCTCAACTGGACAGAAGCCCATTTCCCAAGGTACACATTGCCATGTGAGGAGCACAGCTGATATTCACAACCAATACCCTCAAATCCAGAACTTCGGGACAATGGTAAGGCCACAGGGTTGACACAACCTGGTCTTTATCTTACCAGATATCCACAGGGCTCTCCTGCTAACTCAGCCCTTTCTGGGTCCCCAATACATACTCTTGAAAAAATCGAAAATAAAAACAACAACAACCAAAAACAAACAAACAAACAAACAAACAAAAAAAAAAACCTGCTCACCCTGTATGGAAACATACCTTCCAGCTTTGCTGATACGGTCCCTGCCATTTTCAGATAAGATTCCCCTCTTCCCCTTTTCCTAACAACTAGTTCCCCTGTGCACTTTAACACCTAAAAAAAAAAATTCCTGATGCAATATGTCTTCCCTGTCTCCTACTTCTCTTTAATCACATCCCCAAATTGAAAGAGATGCACTTCATTTAATAAAATCTAGCAACTCCAAACGTACACATGAAACCCCTCAGGCAGCTAAAATAGGAATCTTCAGTTGCCAAGGATGTCTTCAGACGAGCTTTGAAACCATCCTTAGTTGCAGATACTTTCATAGGAGAAGAAAAAAAAAGGATTTTGTTTTAAATAGCAGCGGGATGAGATAACAGCCTAAATTCAAATCGCATTAGAGCATTAAATCCTGTCTTCTCGCCTCCCCGAATGTAATTAATTGTTATGACTCAGTTAATACGGCCTCTAGTTCTGAGCACCGTGCTATTTAAAGAAAAGAAGGCTTCGCTTTCAGCTTAGGGTATATTGCTTGCAGTCACCACCAGTTCCCACTTTGTGAAGCAGAAGATGTATTTGGACCCAAATCACTTGTCCCGACTTCCCCTAGGCAGTGAATAGGAAAGTAGGTGATTGGGAAGAGAGGCCAGGTATTGGGGGGACACCTCCCACTCTTAGGTTTTCCAAGTGTTCCCATTCAGGAGGAACCTGCAGTGGAGGGTGAATGAAATAGAGCCATCTACTGGTCAGAGTTGGGATGTGCATGTAGGTCCCTCCCAGCAAGGCCCTACTGCTTCTAAGCCATCTCTTTGTGGTCATTCAGAAAATACTCTTTTAAGGGGCAAACAGTTCTGTTCTTGGCAAGGAACCACTCCTGGATTACACACAGAGGGCTTGGTTGCTGTGAATTAAAACATCAGATACATATAAGTATGTGCCTAATCCCATGTATTTAATCACTGCCAATTATCCAAGCAGGTCAAATCATGTTAATAAATACAAGTTCAAGGAAAATCACGAAGGGGAAAAGAGACGTATGTGATCCACAAAATCATTACAAAACCTCTTCAGCAAGTTTATTAAACCGGATTTGATCTAATTCAGAGTCTTAAGCCCTAATCTAAGCAAGCTAAATGTTCACAGCAGGATAATGATAAACATATTTTGGTCCAACATACCAAAAATGTGTGAATTAAAATACAATTCAATCACTAAAACCATGACAGTGAAGTGTGGAAGTGGAAGGTATTTAGGATACAATTATATTTTCAAAGTGGGCTAACTAAAATGTGCAAGTTTAATGCAGTCGTAGAAATACATGTGAATCACTATAAACATTGGAAATAAGCTAGGGCAAGGGGAAGTCTTGAACTGAACCCCGACTTCCTAACTGTCCATCCAAAGTGAGTCATTTGCCTTGCAGAAATGCAGGCGGCTCGTCTGTAAACGAGTGATAATAATACCCAATACTTAGGATTATAATATATAATCTGCCCAGCCACGGTAGACATGCAGAAAATATCAGTTTGTGTCCCTATCGCAGTTCTATCCTTTGTTTGTTACTGGAGTGATAAGATTCTCAATGAACTATCCCATGCATCCAGGGGTGATTTCCACCTGAAATATTTGTAGATTTCATTCTTCCATTTAGTTTCTCAAATAAAAACGACAGGCCATATAGAAGCTAACTGACAGTTCTAATTTAAGCAGACGGCCAGTGAAATCTATTATGGTGGTCTATTTAGCAGAGCGAGCCTAAGAGAGTCCTTCTTGGGGCTTCGCTGACCTTATTTCCGAGTTACTAAAATAGCTTTACATAGTCAAACTTTAAAAATCAGAACATTCAGGGGCTGGAGTTAAGAGCACTTGCTGCTCTCCCTGAGGACCCAAGTTCAGTTCCCAGCACCTACATCTGATGGCTGGCAACTCCCTGTGACTTTAGCTCCAGAGAATCTGACACCACCTCTGGTCTTCTTAGATATGGGAGCATACAGAGGGCACACACACACACACACACACACACACACACATACATAAAAATAAATCTTAAAAGATTAATAAGATTTAGTAAACCATTAAAACCTCCCTGTAGTGGCAGAGCTTTTATGCCCACATTAGTGAATGGTGTTTATTAGAATTGTATGGTGGTCCTTTCTTCCTTTAAAAGGAAACAATCATTGTTCCTCTTTTGCACTTGGTAAAAATGAAGGACTAGTTAATATGTATGCTGTAACACATGTTTCCATTCTTCTCTCATCAGCCTTAATCATGTGACAATTTCCAAAGAGGGCAAAGCTAAGGTCTCTGTTGTTTGCTGCTGTGGAAGCCACACTAGCTGGCACCCAAAATTCTGGAGATTTTTCTGCCTTACCTTCCACCTCCTTGTAGGCATGGACTGGGATCTCAGACACATGGGCTACTGCGCTCAGCTCCTCGTGAGTTTTGGAGGAGCCATACTGACTGTCAAGCCTGATATCTTGTCGTAAGATGCAATCAGCCCACCCTCCTCCTTCTGCACTGCAAGTGTGATTTAGTTGGCCAGCTTAACCAGTGTCTGCATGGGACATCCAAACAGAGGCTCCAAAGACCTGAAAGTTCTTCTCTCACCTATTGGGACCCACAACTATATTTTAAGGAAGCCGAGACAAGCCATTTTACAATGGGATCCACAGGGGAAGGCCAAGCCAAAAGGGACCATTCATGCCCAAACATGTATAAGCTCGGTTTAGAGCTCGAGCTCTTAGAAGAGCCACAAGAGTGACCCCAGGCATGACAGCATTAGAATTTCTCAGCCCAAGTTATGGCTTAGAATCATGAGCAGGAAACTCAGAGATTCTTCAGTGCATCCGTGCTGGGTGGGGTTGTTTGTCAGGTAGTAAAAGACAAGTAATGGAGAAAGCATCGGCAACGAGAAACGGCCCCATCAGGCCTCTCACTCATCCCAACATTTCCCAGCAGTGAATAGAAACAGAGAAGGAGAGGAGTGTTGGTAATAGTGTCCACAGAAAAACTCTTTCCTTCTTGGCTCAGTTCTGCTCTCCTAATCCCCCTGCATCCGCACTTCTAACCCAGTCTGTAGTCTAGAGGGTCAAACATCCAGGTTCCACCAGTTTAACTCCCCAGCAGACCTCCTAAGGAAGATGGAAAGTGAGCTGAGCCTGGGCCACAGACTGGCCAAGCAGAAGTTTCTTTCTGGTAGGAATTTCAGTGCACGTGGTATTATCTGTTCCTTTTTCTGTAGCTTTTCCCAATGCCTCTGGACAAGAGCCCCGTCTCTGTTAGCCAGCCTCTCCATCGTGCAACAAAAGCACCTGAGAACCTGAAGAAAGACTTGTTTTGGTTCATGGTTTCTAAGCTTTCAGTCTGTGATCCCTAGCTCTGTTATTATAGGCCAGAAGTAAGGTAAAACATTGTGGTAACAGGAGCCTGCAGGAGACTAGTGTGAGGTCCAAGCTCTGATGCCAAGAAAGGAAGAAGGTCGTGGGAGGCCCGAGAGATTGAAATGAAATCAAGAAGGCTTAGTTAAGACATACTTTATTCACTCAACATGAAGAATGCTAGGCAGGCAGCTGCCACCAGGCACCCAGGCAAATATGCTAGCACATACAGGCCATTCACAGTTAGGCACAGGTACATACAGGCTAGCCACAGGCCTGCAAAGGTGAAGAAGACTGAAACCTAAAAGCCATGTTTATACAGTCACACAAAAATGGCACTCTGCCAAAATAGTCATGCAACAGATTGCATCGCTGTTAGCTTTGGGGTTCCCTGGACCCCTTGTGTTAGCCACGCTTTTGCAGACCCCTTTTCGGATCTCTTTATCAATGCCGTGTTGTCTAAACATATTCTGCCTCTGTGGCTTTCTGTTTCCTACCAAGAGGCAGCTCACCTCAAGCAAGCGGCAAGCAAATTGAGAGACAGAAATGGGCAGGAGACGGATATACCTTGCAAAGGTAAGCAGGAAGCCACCCAATTCCGCCAATCAGACCCTGGCAACTACTACCCAACTCCTTACCAACGGATTCATCTACAGAGAAAATCAGGACCTTTGAATCAGCGACACCAGCTGGGGACCAATGGGAGCCTATGGTTCCTTTTATACCTAAACCTTGACACCTTCTTTCTGGGCAGATAAAGAGGACCTCTGCAGTCAGAGAGGGGCAAGTTGAGGGAAACTAGAGAATAGAGCTCTGGTCTACAGACACCACATATAACTCGGAAAGGGGCAGCTTATACACCAACAACTTCTTTGGCAGGCCATTTTCTCTCTCTACCATGTCCTGGCCATTTGGTTAGTCCTATGGCCCCAACTATGTCCCCACAGACTCTTGTGTGATTCTGCATGTTAGATTTTCTCCCTACATCATCCCTTCTCCATCTGAGTTGATCTCTGTCTCTCTGTCTCTCTCTGTCTATCTCTGTGTGTCTCTGTCTCTGTCTCTTTCTCTCTGTCCCTCTGTCTCTCTCTCTCTCTTTCTCTCTCTCTCTCTCTCTCTCTCTCTCT
>NC_034594.1:62308933-62319771 GCF_900095145.1 Mus pahari
TCTCTCTCTCTCTCTCTCTCTCTCTCTCTCTCACACACACACACACACACACACACACACACACACACACCAATTCCTCTTTGCTTCTATTTTTCTCTCTCTTTCTTCTCACTTCCACCACCAAAGCCAAGAATTGTTTATTCTGGAACCTGTAAGAAATGTGTTGGTTATAACTTGTAGAGAGGTGGTGTGTAGGGGAAAAAAATCTCCACAGTAAGAAATATCCTGCCTGACCTCTTAACCATTGCTTGGCTTAGAACCCCTGTTTTATGCCCTGCTGTGCAGAACTGCACATGATAAACATCAAGTGCCTGGCCAGATGTACATCTTACTCTTCCTCCCAAGATCCACAAGGACATTCCAATGTAAAAATAAGAAGGGACACTGGGAATGCAGCTCAGTGGTAGAGCCCTTGCTTGGTACCTGTGAGGCCCTAGGTTCAATTCCCGGCTGGGGTGGGGGGATTTTTAGGGGTTGGGGAGATGGTTCAGTGTGCAAAGTACAAACCTGAGAACAAGTGTTGAGATGCCCAGCATTTGCATGAAGCCAAGTAGGTATGGTGGCATAGCGCCAGCTCTGCCCCCTCTGGAGGCAGAAGAAGGATTTCTGAAGCTGCCTGACTAAAATAGTCGAATAGGCAGGTTTTAGGTTCAGTGAAAGATGCTGCTTTAATATATAATATGAAGAAGCATCAAAGAAGACACCAGGTGTCTCTGGCTTCCATGTGCATATGCACACACCACACACACATAGCACACCACACACATGCACACATGTCTTAGTCAGGGTTTCTATTCCTGCACAAACATCATGACCAAGAAGCAGTTGGGGAGGAAAGGGTTTATTCTGCTTACATTTTCCACATTGCTGTTTATCACCAAAGGAAGTCAGGACTGGAACTCAAGCAGGTCAGAAAGCAGGAGCTGATGCTGATGCAGAGGTCATGGAGGGATGTTCTTTACTGGCTTACTTTCTCTGGCTTGCTCAGCCTGCTCTCTTATAGAACCCAAGACTACCAGCCCAGAGATGGTCCCACCCACAAGGGGCCCTCCCCGCTTGGTCACTAATTGAGAAAATGCCCTGCAGCTGGATCTCATGGAGGCATTTCCCCAACTGAAGCCCCTTTTTCTGTGATAACTCCAGCTGTGTCAAGTTGACACAAAATTAGCCAGTACAACACACAAACATACACACATTCACACATACAAACACAGCACTCTCACATGCACTTCAACAGCACACACATTGCACACATGTATACACACAAGCATAGCACACACAGAACACACAGTACACACACACACACACACACACATACAAACACAGCACACACACAGCACATACTTATACAAAAATCTTTTTTATCAGAAGGTGGTGTTTTGTATAAAACCTTAAGGACGAAGAGATAACACTTATCTGCCACAAAATCTACCTGAAGTTGAAGATGTGCAGGGTTGGGATGTTCAGGCACCAGAGAAGAGAGACTTGGGGAAAGTGGTGGTTATAGGGATTGTGGAATTCAGTGCCACTGCCAGATGTGTTGGAGAAAGACAGGAAAATGCTGCTGGTGAATAAGGTGAGGCACAAAAGAGCCTGGAGTGGCAACTCGCACCTGTAATCCCAGAACTTGTCAACTTGAGGTTGGAAGATCAAACGCTTGAGGCCAGCCCGGACTGCATAGTGGGTGCTGAGAAGAATATGGAGCCCTGCTTCAAAACCAAGGGTCCTCAGAGCCTCGTGTTCGTGCAGAAATCTGGGGCTGCATCAGAGAGTTCACTGTGAAGAGAGTGGTGCTCCAGAGGGGTACAAAGCCACCACTCCACGTGCTGTTTTGTCACATTTAAATCCCAATTAAGAAAAAGTGACACCCTGGGACTTGGAAATCTAATCCAATACCATTGGAGATCTTACATTCCCAGGTGAGCTGATATATTCTCAGCCCTAAAGCGAAACACACCCCTTACAGGAAACTTATCTGAAGCCCCCTGGGGTCTACAGAGCAGAGTGCCCCGTTCTTCAGAAGCACAGACTACCCAGCACCCCATAACATAAGTCTCTGGAACTTAAAGGAGTCAAAATTATACGGAAAACAAAATCCAAACCAAAACACACACTGCCGCTCATCTCCTGCGTCCGAGTGCCGTGAAGAGCTGAGGACCAACCCAATATTTCACTCTGAAGAAGGCAGCCCTCTGACCACACAGGATTATCTCACATGTCAACAACAGAGGATGCCGCATAATGTTTGCTAATATTTAGAAATCAAGCAACACACTTAAATAGCTGGCAGATCAAGGACAAAATTCACAAGGTAAATTTTAAACATTCTTGCTTCAGGGATAAGCACCGCCCTGTCAGCCATGCTGCATGCAACAAAAGTGGTAGGAGTTTAAGTGACATCCTCAGGAAGATATGGAGAGTCCATTCCCCAAGCCTCTCTCTCGAGATCTAAGAAGAAAAAGGAGTGGGCTGCCTGGGATGCTTTCTTGTTACCACTTAGAATCTAAAATGTCACAACTATTTCAGAAAATAGCTTAGCAGTTTCCCATAACACTGAGCATATGCTTATCATATGACCCAGCATCCCACTTCCAGGTATTTACTCAAGAAAAATATGAGAACATATGTCCACACGAAGCCACAAGTATTTATAGTAGCTTTATTCATCACTGGCCAAATTGGAAGCCACCCAAATATGAATCAAGAGATAAATGGCTCAATGCGTTGTGGTATATCCTTACAGTGGAATAGTTCTTGGCAGTGAACAAGGAGAACCCACCCGCCTATGCATCAACATGGATGAATATTCAAAGTACTGTATTGAGCACATGAAGCTAGACATGAAGGCCTATTATGCCATCCTGTTAATAGTAAATTCTTTGAAAGGCAAAGCTTACAAACATACATATAGGGGAAGTAAGTTACTTCTGAGTGTTATGGCTGGTGCCAGCAGGAAATAGCATGCATCTGGATGCAAGAGAAGCTCATGTAATGACGGAATTGCCAATTTTTTAAAGGTTTATTTTTGAATTTTTACTATTATTATTATTATTGTGTGTGTGTGCCTGCATGCATGTGTGTGAGTGTGTGTGTGCATGGGTGCATATGTGTATGTGTGTATGCGGGCGTGCATGTGCTCACATGTGCATGGTAAGGGATAAACCACTTGATGTGGGTGTCTGGATCCAAACTCCAGTCCCCATGAGAAGGCATCACATGTTTGTAAGCACTCAGTCATCCCTCTAGACCAGAAATGGCCTGTTGTTTGACAGTAATGAAATAGACAACTGAGACGTTTTCTTTAAATGCTGTGTCAATCATGCCTTAACGTAGTACATCTTCTGAAAGCTTTGAAAAATGTGATACCTCTGCCCAGTTTCTTCTGATCCCACTGCCAAGAGATCAGCTATTGAGGAAAGTGTGTATCCTGCAGTAGACATTGTCCTATGCTACTCTATAGATGTGGGGGTACTCCTCCACAATGAGTCAGGGAAGGAAACACTCGGGCACCCGTGTGGCACACTGGAGTGTCATGTGCACATCTCCCGAAGGACTGTAAAAGTAGATGGAAGTAGTAGGTACTGCCTCCATACCAGGACATTTGTGAAGAAAACAACTGCGCTCTGGAGCGGCAGTGCTGTGGTTGTTTAGCTTGGTTTTTGTGGGTACTCATACATACATAAGTGTGTATGTGTTTGTGTGTGTGTGTGTGTGTGTGTGTGTATAGTTTAGATTATACAGAGTCATGCATTGGTCTAAGGACAAGTATATGTTCTGAAGAATACACCATTATCAGGTCTTGTAGTTGCACCAAGAGGATTAGATATAATCACATTAATGATGATGGCTTAGGTTATAAGATACATATTGTGGCTTCTAAAGCAATCTGGTCCCAGGTGTGCTTTATGCCGTTACCATCATAACACTATACATTATCTTACGGTAAGCAAAGTCATATACTCTAAAATAACAATTAAAAAGTATACTTCAGTAAATATACACACTGGTTGCATAATCATTTATTATAGTAACATTTTAAAGTTATTTGACTATTGTTCCTAATTTTGTTGGTGAGCTTTTATATGACTGACATCAAGAAAACTTATACATATTTCATCAAAAACACATCATGCGATGGCAGGAGTCAATGGCCATCATAAGTCCCATGTTTTCTCATGGGGCCACTGACATATATGCAGTCTGTTCCTGACCCACACTTCGTTATGTGGTGCATTGATACATTCAGCTCTGAGTCCTGCCTATAACCACCTCCTGGACGCCTTTGTCCATGATGAAACCAAGCTGCAGATGTTCTGTGACATTTCTAATACCATCCTGGCTTTATATATCACAGATGAAAATTGAATTCACACTCTAGGTAAATTGACCTGTCATATACTCCTAATTAATGTCAGAATGGCAGCCTGCTTCTGCTTGGTGGGAAGTCTCTTGGGGTAGAGTTGTCCTTAGGGGTCAATAATAAAACACATGAAAGGGAGATGTTCACTTCAACCAACCTCCTAGCATAAACCATTGCCTTTTCTGCTTCCTCAAACTCAAAGTTTTCAATTCATTTTAAAAGATTATAAAAACAGGTTAGAAAATCATGATTGATTCACAAAACACATAAAACTCAAGACCAAAAGTGTGGATACTTTGATCCTTCTTAGAAGGGGGAACAAAATACTTATGGAAGGAGTTACAGAGACAAAGTGTGGAGCAGAGACTGAAGGAATGACCATCCAGAGACTGCCCCATCTGGGGATCCATCCCACATACAACCACCAAACCCAGACACTATTGTAGATGCCAACAAGAGCTTGCTGACAGGAGCCTGATATAGCGGTCTCCTGAGAGACTCTCCCAGTGCCTGACAAATATAGAAGTGGATGCTCACAGCCATCCACTGGACTGAGCACAGGGTCCCCAATGAAGGAGCTAGAGAAAGTACCCAAGAAGCTGAAGGGGTTTGCAGCCTCATAGGAGGAACAACAATATGAACTAACCAGTACCCCCCAGAGCTCCCTGGGACTAAACCACCAACCAAAGAAAACACATGGTGGGACTCATGGCTCTAGCTGCATATGTAGCAGAGGATAGTCATCAATGGGAGGAGAGGCCCTTGGTCCTGTAAAGGTTCTATGCCCCAGTATAGCGGACTGCCAGGGCCAGGAAGCAGGAGTGGGTGGGTTGGTGAGCAGGGGGAGATGGGAGGGAATAGGGGGTTTTCCGAGGGGAAACTAGGAAAGGGGATAACCTTTGAAATGTAAATAAAGAAAATATCTAATAAAAAAAAGAAATCATGATTGGTTAGTATTGTAAAACTAACAATTACCTCAGGTAGAAAAAAAAAATTGAAGAAACCCAGGTGTTCCACACACAATAAAGCAAAGCTTTATGTTTTGGCAGTGTGTGTGTGTGTGTGTGTGTGTGTGTGTGTGTGTGTGTGTTGTCATGATGAAATTGTATTCATGTGTGACATAAAAGCTGCTTTCTTCTCACTGCCAAATGCCTCTGAAAAGCACTTTCAAGGCCAGGTGTAGCAGTGCATATTTTTAATAAGAGGGATCAGAAGGCAGAGGCAGGAAGATCTTTGTGAGTTTCAGACAGACTAGTGTGAACTATATTATAAGAGTTAAGCAAGCCTGGCCTAGATACTGAGACAGTATATAGGTGAAAAGAGGGAGGGAGGGAGAGACAGAGACAGAGACAGAGACAGAGACAGAGACAGAGACAGAGAGACACAGACAGACAGAGAGAGACAGAGAACGAAGAGTGAATGAGGAAGGAAGGAAGGAAGGGAGGGAGGGAGGGAGGGAGGGAGGAAGGAAAGCAGACCTTTAAAACACAGTTCAGTCAAAAATTTTTCCATTGTCTCCAAATTCTCTGCTTCCTCCCACACACATATACGTGCACACACATATACCTTAAACATGCATATACACACACGTACATGTATATACACACATGCATCTAACTATACCCTTTGGCTTCCATCTATTCAGTAGTTTTGAAAAGAATTACATCAATAACAGGAATAAAGAAAGAGTCTATCGAAAAGAATAATGATAGAGGAAGAAATAATAAAGGTAATTTTATAGTCAAGGAAAAATAGCAAAAGGAAAGAATCTATCTAACTGCCATGATGGCTCTCTCTCTCTCTCTCTCTCTCTCTCTCTCTCTCTCTCTCTGGAGAAGGTCAATAGAAGATTTCTAAATTGTGTTTCAATTGTCTATAATCTGCAGCTTTCTAGTAGCTAGGAGCTTAGGCTCCAAAATCAGACAGATCTGCTCTCAGTCAGGATCCCCCAAACCTCCAGAAACCAAATCCCAGTCCCACTGTATCTGGAAATAACACAGTGTCCTGTGCCCTTTAAACATTTAAAAATATTTTTATGTAAGATTTTGTTCTCTCCCACTAACAACACATTGTGCAATTAAGCAACAGGCTTCCCATGTTCCTGACAAGATTATCGCAATCAGGCTGAGGATTACCTGAGCTTTTCCCAGGTTACACACAGCTAGTCACCTTCCCCTCTTGCTGTTGCTCTTGATGTTTCAGTATATCTGAAAATCAGATTTTAGAACTCTGTGCTGAATTAAAGGCTATGATGACAATATTCCTATGGTTTTACTCTTTGGTGAATCATAGACATTAGGACCTAAACTTCAGGACTGGTATTTATCATGTCACAAATTCAAAGTGACAACCTCTTCCCACAAAGGCTCATTACTAAGGACAAGAACATACAAATAGGGTCCTTGCTTTCTTCCCTATAATACACTTCACATGAGCCTATAAACCTCATAAGTGTTTCTTATCCCTCAGACAATCAGTATCCTATGATGTCATTATGAAACTGGAGGACTTCAGCCTGGGATGATGATGTGTTGATATGTTCAGAGTCCAGGATGGAGTACCAACCCCAGCCTGTCATTTAGTTGCCAAGAGACTTTGACAAAGCTGTGTAACCATCTCAGGCTCCTTTTCCTCATCTTTGAAATAAGTGATCGGGATTCGTTTACCTCCAAGCTTTGTTATAGCTTTCATATTTTATTATTCTATCCTCTGGCTAATGATCCCATTAAAAGCATATAATGTGGCACATCAATAACACTGATGGAATTAACTCCTTAAGCCCTGTGACTCTTTGAGAGCTCTTCATCATTATTCAAATCTATTTTTAGACTAGGAGTAGCTAATGCAGGATTTGCGTCTTAAGACTCTAAGTGCAGTGTGTGGAAGAAAGGGTGGATAAGAGTAGAAGAGTGAGAATAGAAGCTATCTTATTTTAGATCATAACTTATTAGAATTAGAATAAATATATATATATCACCAAAATATATGTATAACTACTATAGATATATAGAAGATAGATGATAGATAGATTGATAGATAAATAGATAGATGCTAGGTAATAGATGAGAGATAAAAATAGATATATAATAGATGATCGATAGATGACAGATACATGATAGAAAAATAATAGGTAGAGATCAATAGATTAATAGGCAATAAATTGATAGATGATAGATAAATGATAGATAATAAATAGATTATTGATTCATAAATAGATTATTGATTTATAGGTAGATAATAGCCACATATTGACTGTGGATTTATAGAATAGATAGATAGATAGATGATAGATAGATAGATAGATAGATAGATAGATAGATAGATAGATAGATGATAACAGACATAGATATAATAGATGAACAGACAGACAACCTACACACTGATACAAAATAGATAAATCATAAGACAGAAATTACCATTCTATCCCCTGGAATACCAAACTTTCAGTTGCTGAAAACCTAGCTGTCATATGGCTAGTGGTGGTTCCATCTATTTTAACAGATTTTCCTGAAAGTGTCTAATTTCACACTTTGATGGAATTCCACCTGGTTTTTCGCTAAGGACTGTGCTTCTATTATATAGCTTTTCCCAGATGATTTTTTTTCACCTTTGACCCATACTGCTGTCTGATACCCACTTCCTCCCTCCCCCATTCCAGTCATGCCTTTAATGCATAAGAAATAGGCTCTAAAAAGCCTACTAGGCTTCTTCAGAATTCTGAATGTACCTATTAGCAAGAAGCCTTCCTACAAAAATATTTGAATTCCCAACATAAATTACAGATACTATGTGTAGACAATAAATGGAGTATTTGAAATTAGAATGGATACTATATTTATCCTCCCTGTTAAAAGTGTGGGAAACATCTCCAACACTGCCCATGTTGGGGTCCTGCTAATGGTGGCTGCCTTCTCTGAACTCTTACCTTTGACACCACTCTGCTGGGACACCATACAGATACAATCTCTTGGAGTCAGCAACAGGTCTTTATTGGTGCCATGTTGTCAGTGAAGAAAGGAAGGAGAAGGTGTAAATAATATGCCCCCAATTGCATTTTTAAACATTGATCTGGGATTTATAGGTAGGTATATCTGGCTCCAATTCTTTTAGATCTTGGCACTAGACTAGACAAGATTGTCTCATTAGTAAATTTCTAAGCCTGATAGAAGAGCTCACCTAATCCATCCCAAGTATCTCGGAGATTAACAGATGCATACAAACTCACCTGGCAAGCTCATAGGTAGGTAGAGATAGACCTACACAATCTCCATCAGATGTACTATAACAAATGAGGGTCAAGGGTTGTTTAACAGTAGAAGTTAAACACAATGGATATACATACTATCTTTTTAGTCCCACCAATAATTCTAGGCACTAAGTGTGTGTGTGTGTGTGTGTGTGTGTGTGTGTGTGTGTGTGTGTGTGTGTATTGTATATGTTTATGTAGGTATGTGCACATGTGTGTGGAGGACAGTGGTCTCTTCCTCAATTGTTCCTTACCTTATCTTTTGAGATAGATTCCTCTGGCTGACCCTGGAACTCACTTCTTTGGCTAAGCTTGCTGGCCAATGAGCTCTACGTATCTTCCCATCTCTAACCCCACATAGCATGCCCTATGCTACAGATCTGAAAGTTTGCCATCACGCCCAGGTTTTTATGGGTGTTGAGGATCTGAACTCATGTCCTCATGACTGCGGAGCAGATACTTTACTGACTGAGCTATCTCCCCGGACCCTCCAGGCACTCTTTTTATCTCTATGAAAGATGAAGTAGAAGCAAAGAATTGTGCAGTCACCCAGGAGTTAAACTCTGCTCAGCAAACTCGAAAGCATACACGTAAGATTAGCAAAGGGGAAAAATAAAGACGAGTAAAGGATCAGGTAAGGAAACGGGCTCAGCAGTGTCCTCTCTGGATTCCTCTCCACTAGGGCCTGCACACCAAATCACAGGTTTGAGCCCTGTCACTGGTTTTCCTCTGTCGTTGTGAGTTCAGTCCGTCTGTGACTTGGTACTGCCCACAGAATGTCCTCTATGCCACTTCCTGAATGGATGTCCAGAGTGCTTAACCACTGAAGCACTTCCACAAACGTCCTTGGCACAGATGCAATAATGTCAAGTCAAGTTTCTCAAATTTCCCAATGTGTCTCATTCTCAGCAAATATTTTGTGAGGATTATGCAATGCTCTGAGTACTTTTGTGACTCATTGGCAAATTGTCTGCAAAGATTTTGAAAATACATAATTTACAATAAAGTAAAATTGTCATCAGCATTACAGACTCTTACTAGATTATATTAGAAACCTTTCTCAAAAGCTTTACTTTTATAGTTATAGGTGAAATTAAATTTTATTGTTTAATGTCAGAACCTTTAAGGCCATATTTTTCTGGTTTTATCTTTATAGATATGATAATTTTCTTAGAATTATCTATAAAAATGTATTTTTAGAAAGCATTTTTGATGTCCCAGTCATCAACTTCATATCACTCATTTTTGTTTGTGTTACATTACAATTTTCTAATACACTGTTACAAAGAATTGTAATCTATTGTTTTGTTTGTGCATAAAAGGGTCAACTTTAAAAGTATTTTAAATGTACTTGAAGTAAAATATATTTCATTCTTGAGAAGACAAAGCTTAACGAATCTTGTTATCTTTGTAGTTATTTACATTCTCTATGTCTTTATCATCCAAAATTAATTTTAGGATGAAATGTCATACACACTCACATGTACCCACACATACACTACATTTATACATATATAATCTTACTCCTTATTTTTCAAACAATACATTACATGTGACTTTGGGCTTTATTATTGGGATGACACAGCCCCTCTCTCAGCTACTTAATGTTATCTCCCTAAAATTAGTCTCTATTGAACTCAGACATTTTGCTAATTTCTATTTAATGGCATTGATATTTTGCCCTTATTACATTTTCAGCACACTGACTTTTATGTTTTGAGCAGATAAACCAAACAGCAGGCCACGCCAAGGTGATTCCACGTGAGAGAGGTTTATTAAGCGGGGATGGGGGGCAGCGAAGCGAGTAGACGAGAAGAGCAGAGCAGAGGAGAGAGCAAAAGAGAAGAAAGAGAAGAGAAGAGGGGGAAAGAGAAGAAAGCGAGGAGTGGGTGAAGAGAAGAGGAGAGCTAGGAGGCAGTGATCCCCTAATTTATATGGAGAATGATGTCACACCAATGAGGGTGGGGACTGAGCCAGGTGAGTTGTGGGATTGAAGGTTGTTGCCCTGACAACAAAGGTCCAGGGTCACATGGTTAGGCCAGGCCTTGGAGTGTCCTGGTGCTAACATTCCTCCCTTCTTGTTATTATAAAAAGAAGGGGAGAAAAAGAGGGAAAACCAATGGTGAAGAGGGAATAGGGGCATCGTGTCTCTTAGGCTACTTCCTGATGTTTAGGGGCGCCATCACTTTTCGGGTATATCTGGTCTTCACCATCAGAGTTTGTATGGCAATC
>NC_034594.1:62320266-62322741 GCF_900095145.1 Mus pahari
ACGGCTGCCAAAGAATCGATCTGCTTTTGGATAGTAAGCACAGTTTCAGTCATTCCCTGAAAAATCTCTTCTAAACTGGGAAGTAAATGTATTGTACTGGGTCATAGAAGTCATTATCCCTGCTATTCCTGTGCCAGCCCCTACGACTATCCCAGTGGCTACCAGGAGTGGTACAACCTGAATAGCCCTTTGTGTTGAGCAGCTACCATGTTCACAGCCGGGATTGTTAGGGGCTCATTTCCCTCAATTACTCCCAGTTCAAGGAAAAGGAGTACCAGCATACAAATCCCTGACCAGCCGGCTGGTAGGCGATGATACACTTGAGTGCCACAAAGGATCGACATGTTCTGGATAGCAGGGCATTTTGGCAAAGACGTTGTATCAAGAGTTATGGTCTGGTTGCAGTCTGCGGGGCCCAGTGTCCCCACGGACCGGGTCCCAAAAGTTTTGAGGCAACTTGCTACACCAAAGAGAGGAATAGAGGTGAGGTATGGAGTCATAGTGGCATTAGAGTTAGGGCAGCTAATGAAGGGTGAGGTAAGGTTACTTGGTAGCATCACCGGAGAAGACGTAACTGACATTTTTGAACTAGTTCTGGGAGGTACGCATAGCCAGCAATCTTTAAAGCGCCCAGGTCTGGTAACATTAAGGAGCTGGTAGGCTGAAGTCAAGATCTGAAGCGACAGGCGGAATGACAAGTTAGTATTACTCATTAGGGGTGAAGTCAGGGAAGTAAGAACCTTGGAGGAATGCTTGATTATCTCTCCTACCTTTTCTATGTCTAGAGGTAGAGCAATTGAGACGTACTTTCTCTGAATATGGATGGTACTTACTGGGGAACTAGATTGGGTTTTGCGGTAGATCTTACCAGTAACTCCTGTTTCCCACCTGGGGTCCCATGGATCACGAATGTGGAAGAAGAGTGTCTTTTGGAATCGATAGAAGAAATGATTAATCCGTGTCCCTAGCATGTGTATCTCACAAGACCAGTACGGGCAGCCCCTATACTCATCTGGCCATTTTCTGCAATAATCTCTTGTCTGGTCAAAGAGAAAACAGGTATAAAGGTCATAATATGCAGATGGAGTAACAGATATAGGGACGATGGCAATCTGGATCAGTTCCCGGCACCCAGTTATGGAACAGTTTCCTGATCCTACTTGGAAAGTCTGCTTGTTGACAGCAGGCGTTTCTTGAACTTCGAATCTCCAGACTTAAGGACTACCCTTGATGGAAATGAACAGCAGGGAAAACATGAAAAAGCCACAACTAATCCGGTGTCTTATCCAGCGAGGCCGGGTTTGGCTAGGATGAGACAAGACCGGTGACCTTGATGTTACGAGGATTACCTTAAAATGACCCTGCCACTTTGGAGAGAGAGAGGTGAAGGTTGTTGACCTGGAGGAGATAAAAGAACTTGGTCTCCAATATTAACAGGTAATGGGCAGGAAGCAGAGTGTGGTCGAGGAAGGTGACGGTCAGCAAAGTCCTATAGGAGAGAGCAAAGATGAGAGAGTAATGAAATAAGCAAATGATCTGGAAGGGGAGAGCACTTGGGAGAGAAGCCAGGAATTAGGACTGGACGTCCGTACATGAGTTCAAAAGGTGAGATGAAGAGAGGTCGCTTGGGGAGAGCTCGCAGTCTGAAAAGAGAGAACTCTAGAGGGAGGTAGAGTCTGTAATCCTTTATATGTTAGGAGCTGTGACAGGTTATGAGAAGAGATGATCTAAAGGTTAGTTTTCGACAGGTATGCCACAGGTGCAAAAGAAGATCCTATTTGGTGCCCCGAGGCTCCAAGGGCAAATCCCCCCTTTTCTGTTACATAGAGGGAAAAAGGACGAGTCAGGTCAGGAAGATGTAAAGTCGGGACCCTAAGGAGGGCCTGTTGGAGCCTTATGGGTTGGGGGTATGGTTAGTCTGGAATAGGTATCCTGAGGAATGGACAGTTGGACTTTAGAGGGTGAGACCCTGGCGCCACAATTAGAAAGGGAATTTAGAAGAGCCACGGTGTCAGTCTGGCTGATTTTAAAGAGGGGCTACAGAGAAGGACATAATAGGTCAGAAGCCAAGACCTGTCCAAACAGGTGTGGGCTATCCCGGAATCCCTGAAGTAAGACAGTCTGGGTCAGTTGGGTAGAAAAGTGGGTATCAGGGTCTGTCCAGGTAAAATCAAATATGTTTTGTGACTGGACATTTAGAGGAATAGAGAAAAACACATCCTTAAGGTCTAGAACTGAGAAGAGGAAAGTACTTGAGGGTATAGTAGAAAGAAGTATGTAGAGGTTAGCCACAACTGGGTGAAGAGTCACCACTGCAGAGTTAATACATCTGAGATCCTGGAATAAATGATAGGCACCTTTGGGCTTTTTTTTTTTTAACTGCCAGTATAGGGGTGTTAAAGGGAGAAGAGGTAGGGCGAAGGAGATTCTTCCTCAACAGGCTTGAGTCCCCCGAGGCTCTGGAGAGAGAGAGAG
>NC_034594.1:62324729-62332949 GCF_900095145.1 Mus pahari
GGAAATCAGCCAGGCTAGAGTGCCCAAGTCCTCACGAGGACCTCTAGTGGCTACCCAGTAAATCCTGGACTTACTGTGGGAAGTGCTCTACCCTGGCCAGGGATTTCAGCCGACCGACCCACTGGGGGTCTGTACAGAAAAAGCAGCTTCCGGAAAGAGCAAAGTGCAGATGGGCAGTGTCTCTTATGTCAGCTGAGTCAGTAGCTCCTAGTTCTCGGGCAGAATTGGCCAGGTTCTGTTCCATGAACTGGGGGCCCCGCCCCACTGACAGGCCCTGCTGTTAGTATGCCAGTGTCTATGCAAGAGGATTTTGTGAACTGAACTGGTAAAATGGGAACGTGGAAGCCCAGCCTATAAAGTGCTGTGGAAATGGCGCAGCTCGCTTAAAGTTTCTGCACCCTGGGACAGCAGCGGGTCATGTGGTGGAAGTGGCGAGCAAAAGTGTTCCTCGCTCCTCCCTCCTCACTCCCTTAGGCCTTTAGGGAGCCCCAGTAGATTTTTAGGCAACTGCTTGGGGCAAAGACTTAACAGCAGTTAATCCCTTTGACTGGGATTTAAAACACAAAGGAAGGTGGGGTCACCAAGAGTTCTGGCTCAGAGGGAGGAGGGAAAGTTGCAAGCGAGCCAATGGTAATCCTACCGTGGATGTTCTGTTCAGTACCTGCCGCTGCGTCCGCTGGGCAACACCAGGCATTGGTGGCTGCTGGTTTTTTCCTTATCCTTCCCGGGTTTCAGCACCAATTTTATGTTTTGGGCGGATAACCAAACAGCAGACCACACTAAGGTGATTCCATGTGAGAGAGGTTAATTAAGCGGGGATGGGGGGGGGGGCGTCGAAGTGAGTGGAAGAGAAGAGCAGAGCAGAGGAGAGAGAGAAATAAGAGAAAGAGAAGAGGGGGAAAGAGAAGAGAGTGAGAAGGGGGTGAAGAGAAGAGGAGAGCTAGGAGGCAGTGATCCCCTAATTTATATGGAGAATGATGTCACACCAATGAGGGTGGGGACTGAGCCAGGTGAGTTGTGGGATTGAGGGTTGTTGTCCTGGCAACGCAGGTCCAGGGTCACATGGTTAGGCCAGGCCTTGGAGTGTCTTGGTGCTAACACTGACACATTACATTCTTTTATTGGTAATATTTCAGTATCATTCATATTTCCTTATTTATGAAATGGTAAATTTTCCTTATTTTTAAACCACTTTGTTAGCATAAAGTAATACATTTTATTTCATTAGAAAATAATAAATTACTTGCATAGGAGTTAATATTATTATAGTGATTTAGTTTGAATAAAACTGAGAGAATGTGAGTTATGTAGCCCACAATGTAATTAAAATGGAGTGTAATTTTAGTTAAGAATGCCATGTTTCGGTTTCCTCACAGGGATCTCTGGCTTTTGTTGATGATCACACAAAGCTTAGGTGCGTGAGTGATGGTGAGTTGCTTGGGTCTGTAGAACTGACAGTGCACTGGCTCTCTCTTCTTGCAGCCTCTTCCTTGGTGTCACTCCTGAGCTCACAGCTCCCTCTCGGCGACTGTCCACCACACCCCTTTCCTTGATGTCAACCTACTTGCTTCTAAGCATGGGGTATAAACCTTTTCCTGGTTAATTTCTAAATTATTTTAAGGATTTCACACGAGTACTGTATTTTCATTGGTTCTATGCCTTCCTCTCCCCTTCCAACTCCTCCCATGTCCCAACTCACTCTCAAGTTCATGACTTCTTCTAGATGTCCCAACTCACTCTCAAGTTCATGACTTCTTCTAGAGTTATTATTGTTACAAATGTATATGTATAAATGTTTCTTAAAATACAATCTCACAGTTGCAAATCTTAATTTCTAAATTGACTTTTCTTCTTTAGTATCTAAGCTTTGGAAAGGAAAATGTTCTCTAAATCGTGAATGATAAATTAGAAATGTTCCCTATGCTCTATTCTATTCTATTCTGATAACTTGCTCTATAAGCTTGCTCTATAAGCTCCATCATTTTCATACTCTTGTCTGTCCTCTACTTTTTCTTGTTGGAGTTGCTAATATTTTATTTAATCACAGTGTTAGGGAAGCCTGATAGATTATGGCAGAATTTTAAGTCTTAAAAGAGTTTTTAAGAAGGATTTTTGTTCTTGTTGCATTCTTTCAATGCATTTTCCCATAGTGATGTGATCTCTGTTCCATTAAATGACTGTACAGCTAGAAATAAGACAAATTTATCTTTAGCCCAGAAGAGCACCATCACTTCCTATTACATTTAAAAAAGACGTTATATATTTTTAAAGCTATTCTAAGGCAAGAATCTAGCAGAGAAGTAAACAAATAAGTTTTAAAATAAATTGTCATTCGCATTTCTTGTTGTTTTCTTCAAATGTAGCATCTGTTTTCATCATAAATTCATTCATAAATTAATACTCACTACCATGGTAGTTATATTTCTAGACACATTTACTGTTTGATTTTACTGTTACTCAAAATTAATTTTTCAATAACTTGCTATAGATATTTATCTACTTCATTTTTATCTACTTGGTTTCTAAAAATATAGAGTTATTGCTTTGAAATGCACTTACAATTTTATAAACTACTTTGGAGGTATGTTTTCATCCTGTATTTTATGTCATTTTACAAGACAGTGCATTTTTTATTCCATTCACAGTGAACTCAAACTTTGTGTTTATTATTTCGTCCTTTTGTTCATTAGCTAGTAATTGTATTGATGACAACAGAATCGCTTGAGGGATATTTGTTCCCACTGATGGTTGCACAGGGAAAAGCAGGGAAGCATGCCGAAGGGATCGGCTCTGTCCGTGGCAGAGGGAGTTCGTGTTCTATAGCTTGTTCACATTTTGGCAGATTGGGAAGCAGACTGCAAGCAGATAGGATTGGCTGAACTCAACTTTGCTAAATTGTATATAATGGTCATTTCTTTTTGCATGTGAACAAAAACAACAACATCACCAACAACAAGATAAGCAGAAACAGAAAGCATGAAGCCCCATCCAGGCCACTTCTCCCACTGACCACATAAGACTGGACTAGAATGGAACCACCCAGGGCTATATGGTGTTGTGCTGTGAGCCATTTAAGGGAAGAGTATTTCCTTACACATTGGGAACATCAAAAAGAAACTGACGAGACGTGGTCGAAATTCCACCGGGTAGGTTCTGAGTTAACAGTGCCACCCACATCCTGTCTTTTGATATAAGACGTTTGTTCTGTTGTGAGTTTTCAATATTTCCTTCAGTTTTCTCCAAAATTCTCATTTCATGCTACAGACTTTGAGCTTGTTTCAGCAAAAATAGACTTCAGCAAGAGACTAGGAAAACATACCCTTAATAATTTTTACCTCTTCAATTTCATTGTGCAGAGGGTCCTTGTTCTCTATGTACTGATCTCTCTCTCTAGACACAAGACATATGTTCTCCACAGTCCTGTTTTCAAGAATGAGCTGTGATTGACATGAGAAGGCCCTCGCTGAAGGGCAGTCTGCCGGTGTTCCTTGCTCTGATTCCAATAACAGCAATTTCTTTCGCTTCCTGGGGTTGTTGTTTTTCCGTTTTCAAAGTTTTCTTTTACTACAGTGGAGAATAGACTGGATAAAAGTACATTTACAAATGAGCTGTGTTGGCAAACTGGCTGTGCTTTCTTCACTGAAGTCTCCTCCATGTTTGAGGGTCCTAAATTCTCAGGAGGAACAGTGGATCTCAAATGCAACCCTGCTGTGGAGACTGTGGTGAAATGAGTCAAGGCAGGAAATGCAGATAAGGATTAAAATGGTTGAAACCTTGATGTGGAGTACTGAAAGCACATGCTGGCAGGCTCCTAGCAAACTGTGGGCTTCCTTTTGTTGTAGCTGTTAGCTACCTCATCAGTGTTATTTGTAATCAACCATCCTTTGATGGTTGCCCTCATGTGCCAAAACCAAAGGGGCTTCCCTGGGCTTTGGTTGACTGGCAAGCATTCCCTCTGTTAAACAGAAGTTTGGGGGAAGATGTGTTTTCTGTCACCTTAACAAACTACCTGCATCAGGAGACAGGTTAGGCAAGTGTAGGGATGAGAGACACCAAGGCTGGTCTTGAAATCATCTTAACTTTCATCCTCAAACGGCCCCTTCAATAAAAGTTAGGGGAATGCCTGCAACTTCTCAACTGTCCATCCTCAACATCATCTTGTTACAAGTGCTTCTCAAAGAGCATTTGCTGGAAACCATATTTACCACTCAAAGAACTGCCGGCAAAGTAACAAGCCCACTTATTTTATTTCCTTATTCTGAGACATGAATAAATGGTCATCTGAGATGCTAATCAATAAGAGATGAACAGAATTA
Organism: Mus pahari; assembly: GCF_900095145.1. Taxonomy (NCBI): domain Eukaryota; kingdom Metazoa; phylum Chordata; class Mammalia; order Rodentia; family Muridae; genus Mus; species Mus pahari. The sequence goes on from NC_034594.1 coordinate 62,329,046, forward strand.
ACACAGTGAGCAAATAAGCTACTTCTTGCCAAAGGCAAATAAATATGCTACTTTGGTTTGCTCTGATGGTCCTATCACAAAAATAAATAAATAAATAAATAAATAAATAAATAAATAAATAAATAAATAGAATTTTTTTAAAAGGTGGCTTCTGTTACGTTCACAGAGAAACTGAAATTAGTTTTGAATTCTTATTACTTTATGAAAGTGAGGAAGGCTTTGAGAGAGTGGGTTACCACATTTCTCCTTTGTTGATGATTTCCAAGGAGCTACAATTCTAGCCCTGTCAACTTGAATAAAATAAATAAACAGAGACTAGAATGAAATATTATAGTAGAGAAAGGGTTAGAGAACTACTACGCAAGGCCTGCCTCAGGTGCCCAAAATCATAGTTAGCAAATCATAACAAATTGTGTTTTTTTAAGTGTTAAAAGCAGAGATTTGCCTCAAGAGTTTCATAAGCTTTACTGTATCTGTCTTCTTCAACAAAGCATACTTCCAAAAGAAACTTGAGCTTTTAGATTCTCCCACTAGCCTGATACTTGGTATCATAAGCAGCCAGTCAAAATAATGAATCAGGCACACATTCACGCAAGACACCACAGGAGCTGTAATTCTTAGCTGCTGGTGGCTTACCAGCTTAACGGAGTGTACTTCTTTGACCCAAAGTCTTCTGCTTCCTTAACCAGCCTTATCCCCTCTCCAGCCACCTCAATGGTTAAAGATGAGCTCGAAACTTGATTTATCAATCAATACTCTTTTAATCCATCTTGGATCTATGTCTTCAATCATATTTCCTCATCAGTTTTGGTCCAATTATAAACAAATATCCACAAGTGCTACCTATTGTACCCTCCTCCAGATCTGCTTCTCGACCTTTTGGCTAAGATCAGTGTACCCTCCCCCAGCCTTGAGCAGGCTGGCTCAGACCTGGTCTGCCATGGCAGTGAAGTCTTCAGACCTAGATAAAGTCTATTGTTCTGCCACATCTGTGGTTTCCTGAGAGATCCCACTACCTGCTGAGAGGCTGAACCTGTTTTCCTGACTAGATCCTGACAAAGGAAAGAGAGCCTGGTATGGTGGGGGGTGAGCTTCCCCCCTTTAAATTCAGACTCAAAAAGTAAACTTTGGGTCTTAATCAGTAACTTGTCTTGGTCTCCTTCTTTCCTTGTCTCTCCCATATAGCCCCAACCTTCCTCTCAGGAACCCAGTTCATGTAGCTGCTGGTAGCTACAACCTATAGGATACATTTGTTGTGGAGCAATAAGAGCAAGCTGTCCTCTGGATATGGCACATGTGTTGTACAGCAGTGGTGGTTACAAATAGAAGATCTGTTTAAGTGAGGATAGTTCATCATACCATCATGGATTGGGAGGAGATTGGGAGGCCCCACTCCTCCTTGAGGAATCAAAAGCAATTAAATGGCTACTGGGGAGGGTACGTTATTTTCTACAGTGGTGTAACCACTGTTAAGTAGCCTATGTTCTAGTAATTAGCCATCCATTTATGTTCCTGTGTGTGCAACCCTAGCCAAATTCAGTGGGTTACACACAAAGAAAGACATTATTAAAGCAAGAAGGGACTTGCTGGATAAAAGAAGAGGTTCAACAGGAAGAGTTACTGGAGGGGTGAAAATAATCAAAATCCATCTTATACATATATGAAGTTGTCAAGGAGTGATTTTAAAAGGTAAAGAAAATATAGGTTAAAGTGATAAAAATAGAACACCATCCTAACCTGAAAGAAGCATGCCGCCTCTTATCTGAGGCAGGAGGCCACAGACACATATTCAACAGAAAACATACCAGGCCCTGCCTGGCTGGACCTTTACAAGGATCCAATGAGACAATACATACAAGTCAATGTACATGGGGCTAGCCACAGGCTGACATCCAGCTAAAACGGTATGATCAGAGTCGGCTCATCTACTCCAAGTCATTTTTGATTTTCTTACTCTTTGTCATGCTCCCCTGAGACCAGTGGCTTACTGCTCCGTGTTTCAAAGAGATTCAACCACAAAATCAAGAAGTATATTTGCAAGTCATTTAGATCCTATTAATTTTTTTTTTTTTTTTTTTTTTTTTTTTTTATACAGAGATTTTTTTTTTTTTTTTTTTTTTTTTTTTTGCCAAGAAATGGGGATAGAGCCGGGCAGTGGTGGTACACACCTTTAATCCCAGCACTTGGGAGGCAGATGAAGGCAGATTTCTGAGTTCGAGGCCAGCCTGGTCTACAGAGTGAGTTCCAAGACAGCCAGGGCTATACAGAGAAACCCTGTCTCAAAAAACGAAAAAGAAAAAGAAAAAGGAAAAGAAAAAGAAAAAGAAAAAGGAGAAGAAATGGGGATAGATTCTTAGAAGGATAATTCAAGAAAACTCTCCACTATATGTTTCTGGGCTTCCCCAGAACACTTTGGGTCATAGCATTCATCTTCCCACCTTTTATATTACTCAAAATCCAATACCCTCATCTGAGCTCTAATCTCACCCATGTAGCTGAGAAAGTGACCTAATACTTTAAAGAATGTGACCTTTTAGCCTTATATTTTATATGCGTCATTTGCTATTGTTCTGGAGGACTAGGGAGACCCGGTAAAGGGATTTTATTCATTCAAACTTTTATCTCATAAAAAAATTAGATTCACCATATTAAATAGAGACTGATACTATCCTCCCAAGAAAACAGTATGTTCTGCATGATTTAGGACTTAAGAATTACTGATCAAATTTGTCTGGGTGTCAGATTGTCACCAGATATCTCTGGAATTAAAGACTCTTCAAATGCAAGAGAAGAGAAAGGGATTTCCTTCCAGGAAGTCCTTAAGATTGCTTTCAGGTAAAAGGCTCAGCCCTTCGAGTCCACCCCATAAACTGACCTCTTTGTGCTGTGTATACCTCAGGTACTCACTGATGCATCTATACAGTCCTCAAGCTTCATCCCACTCCCTATGGTCTGCTGGTATAGAATCATCGTGCTAAAAGCAGAAAAGGGTATAGCTAATGTAAGGACACTTGTTATTTTCTTGTTACTGGCTCTATATCCTTTCCCATTCTATCTCATGGAACCACAAACTCACACCAGCACTGCATTGACTTCCAGCAGCCTCTCCCTCTTCCAAATGTCATGATATAGGCACAGAGTTCTCTGTTTTACATAAACCTTTCTTAGAAGAGAGGGTCAAAGAACCAAATACGCCACACTGAGTGGTGGGGCTGTGCTCTGTATCTTTTATGAATAACTAATTTAGCTTCCTCTTTGCATGTCGGCACCTCTAGGCATTATGCAGAAAATCACTAAACAATGAGACATTATATCACATTTGGTTAGACTTTGTGATTGGTATGTTTATCACAGGAACAATAACTTTGCTGCGACCTTGTAATATCCTAAGCACCTGCCATCCTGGCTAGTTTTTACATCAAGTTGACACAAGCTTTAGTCATCCTGAGAGGAGGAACCTCAACTGAGAAAATATCTTTATAAGGCTGTATTGTAGGCTAGCCTGTAGAACATTTTCTTAATTAGTAATTTTTCTATGCAGGAGGGTCCAGTCCAATATGGGTTGTACCACCCTGGACTAGGGGTCCTGGTTGCTAGAGAAAGCAAGCTGAGCAAGCCATAAGGAGCAAGCCAGTAAGCAGCATCCTTCATGGCCTCTGAATCAGCTCCTACCTCCAGGTTCCTGCTCTGTTTAAGATCCTGATCTGACTTCCTTTCATGATAGACTGATTTAGGATACATAAGCCAAATAAATCCTTTGTTCCCCAAGTTGCTTTTAGACATGATATTTCTTCATGATAAAAGTCTTGGAAAGACCAGGAATTCAAGGCCCCCACCTAAACACAATAAAAGCAATATACAGCAAAAAAATAGCCAACATCAAAGTAAATGGAGAGAAGCTGGA
>NC_034594.1:62333300-62334717 GCF_900095145.1 Mus pahari
GAAAGGGCAATTTGCAAATTCATCTGGAATAATAAAAAAAGTAGGATAGTAAAAACTCATCTCAACAATAAAAGAAACTCTGGGGGAATCACCATTCCTGACCTCATGTACTACAGAGCAATTGTGATAAAAACTGCATGGTACTGGTACAGTGACAGACAGGTAGATCAATGGAACAGAATTGAAGACAGAAATGAACCCACACACCTATGGTTACTTGATCTTTCCGAGGGTTTCTATCTCCAGAGTTGTCTCACTTTGGGTTTCTTTGTTTCTACTTCCCTTTTTAGGTCTTGGATGGTTTTGTTCAATTCTATCACCTGTTTGGTTGTGTTTTCCTGTAATTCTTTAAGGGATTTTTGTGTTTCCTCTTTAAGGACTTCTACCTGTTTAGCAGTGTTCTCCTGTATTTCTTTAAGTGCGTTATTAATGCCCTTCTTAAAGTCCTCTACCAGCATCATGAGATAGGATTTAAAATCCGAATCTTGCTTTTCGGGTGTGTTGGGGTATCCAGGACTGGCTGATGTGAGAGTGCTGGATTCTGATGATGGTGAGTGGTCTTGGTTTCTGTTAGTAAGATTCTTACATTTGCCTTTCACCATCTGGTAATCTCTGAAGTTAGTTGTTATAGTTGTCTCTGGCTGGAGCTTGTTCCTCCTGTGTTTCTGTTAGCCTCTGTCAGCAGTCCTGGGAGTCCAGCTCTCTCCTGAGTCTCAGTGGTCAGAGTACTCTCTGCAGGCAAGCTCTCCTCTTACAGGGAAGGTGCACAGAGGCCTGGCGTTCAGATCTGCCTCCTGGCTGAAGATGAAGGCCCGAAACAGGGCCTGTCCCAGAAGATGTGTTGCCTCTGCAGTCTGTGTGCTCACCTGCACAGACTGGCCTCTGAGGGACGCAGGACACAAGATGGCTCCCTCACCTGCTCTAGCAGTCAGAGCCCTCCCAGGCAGCCACCTCTCCTCTGGCAGCGAAGGTGCCCAGATGTCTGGAGCCCAAAACAGGTCTGTCCCAGAAGTTGTGTAGCTTCTGCAGCCCACACTCTCACCTGCACAGACTGGTCTCTGAGGGACGCAGGACACAAGATGGCTCCCTCACCTGCTCTAGCAGTCAGAGCCCTCCTAGGCGGCCACCTCTCCTCTGGTGGGGAAGGTGCCCGGAGGACATGAAATTTCATCCCAGCAGTAGTTACACTAAGACACTAGTGGACCTCCTAATTCTATAGACCTCTGGAGTACCAGAAGAAAGAAGTTCAAGTGAACATTTTTTCCTAGACCCATATAAGACCAGAAAGCTGGGAAGGCAGAACACATGTGCTATCAGCTTTCTTCTTCCTCCTCTTCCCCCTCTCTCCCCTCTTCTCCTCCTCCTCTCTTCTCCTTCTCCTTCTCCTTCTCCTTCTCCTTCTTCTCCTTCTCCTTCT
>NC_034594.1:62334957-62352535 GCF_900095145.1 Mus pahari
CCTCCTCTTCTTCTTCTTCTTCTTCTTCTTCTTCTTCTTCTTCTTCTTCTTCTTCTTCTTCTTCTTCTTCTTCTTCTTCTTCTTCTTCTTCCCTTTTTATTCTACTTGGACCTCTTACCTGTGTTATGCTGTGACCCATGTTCATAGTAGGTCTTTCCATCTAGATAATTTCCATGGAAATGGCCTAGAAGACATAAAGTTCAGCCTTGCTAATCTTAACCCTTCTCAATCCAATCAATCTGAAAATCAAATTTATCATCACAGATATCTTTGCAGATTTAACACTACTTTGTTATACAGTAAGTGAATCCTCAGCCCATCTCATTGACCCTCCCAGCAGCTTGAGATCTCACCTGCTGGGAAATCCTACTAAAACCCAACAGTGAAGAGCCATGCTCCAGTTTGTCTGAAGGCTCAGAATTCTGTCCCTGCTTCATGCAGCTGCTTCCCTTGGCACCCAAGCCAAGCTGGCTCTCTTTTTTATGCTATCAAGATGTTCCTTGTTTTTGATAATGACTATTAATAATAATATTTACATGAACAAGCCTTCACTGTGCCAAAAGATCTTCGTGTGCTTCAGCGGCAGTCTGTGGCATGAATTCAAAGCCAGATGTACTGGTAGTTAAGAGCAACCAGCTGATACCTGGCCAGGCGAGCACAGCAAAGGGGACACTCCCTGCCCAATGAGAAGTGTTAGCACACCAACTGCCAGTTGGAAAGGAGCACTGTCTGTGGGGAATGTGCACTGGTTAAAGCTGACAAAACAAACCTGAGATGCTCAAATGTGGCTCTTCATACTAAAGATGCTCAGAGTTCCCATATGTTACCATTTGGCTACCAACTTCCACATTCCACCTTCTTCTGAAATAAAAATCACATCCTTCTGGACTATCCAGAGACTACCCCATCCAGGAATCCATCCCATCATCAGCCACCAAACCTAGTTACTAATGCTCATGCCAGCAAGATTCTGCTGAAGGGACCCTGATATTGCAGCCTCTTGTGAGGCTATGCCAGTGCCTGGCAAACACAGAAGTGGATGCTCACAGCCAGCTATTGGATGGAACACAGGGTCCCCAATGGAGGAGCTAGAGAAAGTACCCAAGGAACTGAAGGGGACTGCAACCCTGTAGGTACAACAACAATATGAACTAACCAGTACCCCCTGAGCTTGTGTCTCTAGCTGCATATGTAGCAGAAGATGGCCTAATTGGCCATCACTGGGAAGAGAGGCCCCTTGGTCTTGCAAACTTTATATGACCCAGCACAAGGGAAAGCCTGGGCCAAGTAGTGGGAGTGGGTGGGTAGGGGAGCAGGGGCGGGGAGGGGGGGGAGGGAACTTTCAGGATAGCATTTGAAATGTAAATAAAGAAAATAATAATAATAAAAAAAGTCACATCCTTCATTTCTTTGGGGAAAATGGACTCAACTGACTGAAATAGTTTCTCTACCTGAAGTACCTTGTACTTCCAGCCATGAGATGGGCCAGTTGGCTAGCTAAATCTCCTCCTAGTACACATGAGAATACTGGAGATGTGAAGCTGAGCAACATGGATATGTTTCTGTAGTAGAGCCTTCGTTGCTCAAGTAATGCTTGTGCCTGCTAGGAGCTGCCTAATTTTCTGCCTTTCCCTTGAGTAGTTCCTTAGTGATTCATACTGTGTCTTTTGCTTTTGTGCCTTTGTTGTGGTTGTTATGTTTGTTGTTTCCTGTAATTGTGTATGTATGCACATACATACACACATGCACACATGCTTAGTTTGGCTAACCTGCACCCAAAACTCTCTGCTATGGGGGAGAGGGTCTGGTGTCTTATGAAATACACTTGGGAAATGGTTGAGTCTTACATGGTTTGGACTGTGCCTATACAATCCAGCATGCAGGCAGAATAAGGGATGAGCATGGAGCTCACAGAGAACACAAGCCGAGCAGAATCAGAAGCACCACCAGCATCGATGGCTAGAGACGGTGTGCAGCTTTAACTAGCAGATGTTTAGTTATGGAAACCTTTTCCTTGGAATTCTATCTCCTTTAGACACATGATTAATCAAGAGAAAATACCAGACACGTAAGTGTTGAGGTTAATTACAGGTGAACTGTGACCAGCACTGTCACTTTGGCTTAGGATTGCAGAGACAGGGACTGAAGTAGGGTTGTGCCACACTGAGGTCCCTGAAAGACTCTTCATGCTCACGTGACACAGAATAATCCCTTCATTGACTGTAAGTGCCTGCAGTTGTCAGCTACTATGGACCAGGTAATCCCAACTACAAATGCCCCTCCCTGAGCTGATAAATGAACACTAGAAAGCTGACAGACTCAAGTATCCCCACAGCTAACTCCCCACATCCCATGACATGCTAGTACTGTGAACAATTAAGAATTTTGAAACAATTATGGAATTTTGTTTGTTTGTGAGAGGAAGTCAGTATTGGGATGAGAAGTTTGTTTTATTGGAAATAAACATCATACCGACTCCCACAACTGGATAATCTTTTGTGCTGATCTCCTAGAAGAAACGAAATATCTAGCCTGAAATTCAGTTTACTTTGGCTCTGGTCTATATTTATCACAAAGTAGGCATAACAGTGTATTCTGATTTGTGTAGTAGGCCAAACAATAACTGACACGGATGGATAGATGCTAGGTTTATAATGCTACTGTAACAAAATACTACAGACTATATGATTAAACCCAGAGAGGGTGCATTCTTCTGTTGGAAAGCTTTCAGTAGGCTTGGGTTTTCTCAAAGCTTCTATTCTTGGCTTACAGGTGCCTGCCTTCCCATAGGGTCCAATGTCTGCCTGTCTGTTCCAATCTCTATATTTTAATTTCCAATATTAATACCCAGGTATTTTAATAGTTAGTTTTAAAGTTCTGTTACTGAATTATCCTTCCATCTCTCTGCTGCATTATTACTATTTTTGACTTGTTAAGATTATACCACAAGCAGACTGCCGGGCATGGTGGCGCACTCCTTTAATCCCAGCACTCGGGAGGCAGAGGCAGGCAGATTTCTGAGTTCGAGGCCAGCCTGGTCTACAAAGTGAGTTCCAGGACAGCCAGGGCTATACAGAGAAACCCTATCTCGAAAAACAAAACAAAACAAGATTATACCACAGACAAAGATCTGAACATTTTCATATGAAAATTACTGCATAATCAATATATAGTGCAGTGATTTGGGGGACATGCAGACATCTTTTCTTATGAAATGTCATCAAGATCTATGCCATAAACTTATCTATCTCTACAAAAGACTGTTTTTACTCTATTATTTGCCATTATCATTATTAGCTTTAGTGACAGGTACAATCAACATAACTTTGCTCTGTGGCCAAAGTTTAAGTTTTTAGTGGAGTATTTTCGTGTTTAGAGGTAGCTTTGTGTGGCAATTCTCCAGGACTTCTACCTTGTGAGAATCAAACTACACACCTTTGATTAACATCTCTCAACTTTTGCTTCCTCAGCCCTGAAAAACTACCTTTTTACCTTCTTCTGTGATGTTTTATTAATTGAGATTAATCACATGTGTTGTTCCATGTGGTATTTCTCTGCTTCATTTCACTTAGGATAATAGTCCCTCGATGCAACCACACTGTCTCAAATGATGGAATTTTCTTTATTTTGGAAGACTGAAAAATACTATTTACATGTACAATTTTTTAAAACATGCATTTATCTACTGGCAAATATTCACATTGCTTCCAGGCCTCAGCTATTATAAGTTAATCTATGATGAACAATGTTTCTTTGAGATCTGATTTCAATCCCTGTGGATGTATGCCAGAAGTGGGTCTACATCAGACAGTACTTTCTGTTTTCAGGGCGTTATTTATTTGCCTATTTAAAATTATATCTATATATGTGTAGATACATACACAAGAGTGCCTGTCCACAGAAGCCAGAGAAGGACATTGAATCACCTGGTGCTGGAGTTACTGGTCATCGTGAGCCACCTAAGGTGGGTTCCGGGAATTGAACTTGGACCATTTACAAGATCAATACATAGCTTAACCACTGAGGAACCTTTCCAGCCACAGGCTTCCAGACTTCATTTTCTTCTGTTCTTTTAGGGATATCTATATTATTTCCTATAATAGTTTTACTTATTTACATTTTTGCCAACAACAAATAAGCATATTAAATCAGCATCTAAAACCCTTTTAACAAAGTAACTCCTGACACAAATGATTCTCTGTAAAGGTGAATTCTACCAAACATCTAAAGGAGAATTAGTACCAACATTTCCTAAATTCTTTTTTTTTTTTTTTTAAGTAGAAGATAGAACATTTCTAATACTTATACAAGACCAACAATATGCTAATACAAACCAAACACATTACAAGAAAAAGAAGCTACAGTCTAGTAAGCTACATGGACATAGACACATAATTCCTCAACAAAATTTTAGCAACCCACATTCACAGCACATTGAAATGGTCCCACACCATAGCCAAGTGGGATTTATCCATAGACTGCAGATATGTCTGCCATAAGCAAATAAATTGATATGCTCTATCATATAGCAGAGTGGGGGATCCCACTATCTCAATGCATAGAGGAGAAACATTGGACAGAACTCAATAATAATTCATGGAAAAATATGTACAACATGTAGGCAGAGAAGGCCCTTTCCTCACACAGTAGACTGGGGGTAAAGCTGAGTGTTTATATATAAGTGCTTGCCTAGGGTATGTGGTCCTTTATTTGCTCCCAGCCCACTGCTTACATCACACTTAGCAGTGAGGGCTTTCACTGTAAAATGTAGAACACATCCCCTGTGCCCACTGTCTGCTACCTCAGCTCAATACAGCCCTGGAAGGGAGCTCTAGCCAATCAGGACTTCCAGAAACAACTAGGCAAGAAGATGGTATCTACATTAGAAACGAGGAAAATGATCTCTGATTATAGATGGCATATATTACATACTGAAAACTTTTTAAATGGCTGAAATGTGAGCATTAGGGGATTCAGATCAGTGTGTATCAGGTAACGTGGAAGGAATGTAAAGGAAATCAGTGCTGTGTTTTCTTAAGAAGTTAACTGCTGCCACAATGCCAATCCTTCTGTTCTGGTTTGCTGCCTTTCATACTGGCTCCCTGATGCTGGCCTAACAAAATACCTCAAACTAGGCAGCTGAGAATAACAGAAAAGCAGTGTGCCCTGGTTCCTAGGGCCATAAATCAAGGCCTGTCACAAATATCTCTAGGCTCTAGGACAGCTGTCTGTCTCCTATGTTTTTTTTACAAGGTTTCCTTGCCCCCGCATAAATACACACCTCTGTTCCAACTGTTAGAAGCCCACCCATATCCATTGTGACCTAATCTTCAATAGTTATGTTTTCAATGATTCTGCTTCCAAATAAAATCACATTTTGAAGACACGGTGCATTCTAGGAACAGCAGAGGTTAACTCTTACCACCATATGAGATGTTGCAGTAATTGATTGTGGTAGACCAAAATCAAGGAAACTCTAAACTAAGCCTAGTTTCACCTGTTTCTTACCCAATCACACCAAAACCAAAACCAAAAAGAAATTATCATTCATGAGTTAAGAAAGTCCAACGCCTTTAGCCAAAATGATTAAGTTTGAAGTTCAAATGATGGCGTACTAGTGAGTTTAGTTTCCAATAAGTAGCAAAAATCCTCCCTAACAGTGCTTCTTTATTGTAATGAGTGATATTTAGTTCATCTGAAATATCCTGTGAATTTTCATCATCTATTGCTGACAAGCCATGGTCTTCTGCCAGGTCTAGGGAATCTTCAGTCATTATAGAAATCAAATTTAATGCAATTGAGTCTTTTCAGTGAGTCTGGAACTCTGTCTTGTGCCAAATATAGTAAAACATAGCCTTTAAGAACACGTATGAGGTATTTAGATTTCTATTCCGTATTTTGAATACTCTGAAAGGCAGAAAAATGTGTTTGAATTTGTTCCCACTTGGAGAGAACTTCCTCTGATATTTTAAGAGAAATCATAACCATATGTTTTTTAATGTCATCAGTGGTTCTATGTAGTGGCTTTTTATTAAGGGTGCTATAGAACATGGCTTTGTCATTATTTTTAAAGTCACTGTCCCCCAATGAGCTCCTCAACGTTGCCTCCTACAATCAGGCCTAGCACATTGCCCAAAGATCTATGTTAAGAAAAAAAGTAAATCATCTAAGCAAACAGCCGAGTAAGAAGGAAAGAGAGTAGACAATCTATTACCTAGTAATCAGGGATGGTTCCTCAGACAATGGAAACAGTCAGAAAGAGACCAGCACAGCAGCAGGGAGAGCCACTGGCAAGGTCATCAAGCCTAGTGAGACTGTAAGTTACTCACTCCACACAGATGCTAAGGAACAAAGACGGTGACTGAACTTACCAAAAGTAAAACAAAGCTCCCAAAGTACCTGTTTTGGAAATATGTGGGAATCTAGGTGGATAATTCATTAAAGTGTGTGTGTGTGTGTGTGTGTGTGTGTGTGTGTGTGTGCGTGTGTACGAATGAAAACCTAAATCCAATCTTCCAGAATCCACATTAAAACAAACAAAAAAGACAAGATGTGGTGGTGTGTGCTTATAAACACAACATGGGGGTGGGGGTGGGGGCTCCAGATGGCCTATTTGTTGAGCTTCCAGGTAAGAAGAGGTTCCATCTCAAAAATTGAAGTAGATCATGCTTAGAACCACATATCCTACACACACACACACACACACACATACACACACACACACACATTGATATATTTATTGAGCTATTTTATTGGGTTCTTATATCTACCACCCTTCCAACCCTTATTCCATCCCGATCCCTTCTACCACTAATATGGAGAAAAAGAAGATTGAAGAGAAAAGAGTGTGCAAACCTCTTTAGACCAGTACTGCTGATTAAGGGTGTTGGGTTCCTTGGGGGCAAGTCCCGTCTTTGTCCTCAGGATATCCAATTTCTCCTTCTCATCTCTTTGCTCATGATCACTTGACAAACCACAGCAACAGAAACTAGCAGCAGTAGCAGGGGCAGCAGCAGGCAGCAGCAGTCACCACAGGCCCTCTCAGCCTCTCCCATTTATCCCCTCTCCAGAGGGATAAATGGCAGCTGGCAAAAATCACATTCCTGCAAATCATAATCACCTGCTGTAAAACAGAATCTTATCCCAAACCTGATATTAAAGCAAAAATATATTCACATAACATTACTTGATTTTTTTAAAGAAACCAAGGTTACCACCACACATGCATGCCTGAAACACATACACCCACAATAACTTTCTAAAGAGTATAACATATCAACGTTGAAAAATACACCCTACATACTTAACTTGTAAATGATATTTAAACAAAGATACATACATATTCATTGCATTTGTAAATATAATGTCCAAGCACAGAAAAAGGTTGTGCTGGCTAGAGATAAATCTTGGCCAAGGCCTCTAAATTTCAGTGAGAGAGAAAAAAGTATCCAGATTAAATGCCATACTTGAAGGCCATAAATGTAATTATGGTGACTAACACGTCACACACAGACTTCTAGACCCACATGGCAGCCAAAAGAAGAGGTAACATTAGTAATAGAGAAAGTTCACGTTGCTTGTCTATTTGGCACGATCTAGAACCAAGTATATAAACTGGAAATATCTGTGAGGGATTTTCTAGATTAGGTTATATGAGGCAGAAGACTGGTGTTAAGTGTAGGTAGCATTGCTCCCTGGGCTGGGGTCCTGAACTGCTCTCAAAGGGAGAGATGGGCAGAGGAAGAACAAGCATTCATCTCTTCCTGCCCCCAGGTTTCAGATGCAGTGTGAGCAGCTGTCTCAAGCTCCTTCCACCATGACTATCAACCAGCAAGCTGGAATAAACCCTTCCTTCTTCAAGTAGCATTTGTCAAATATTTTATCATAGTAACAAAAAGAGTAACCAGCACGGTAACTGAACACACTGGCCTTCCAGTATTCACCAACCTAGCAAAACCCAAACCATTCTCCCTAGTGTTTGCTGCCTCTGCACCCTTATGTACATAGCCCATATGACCTATAGGGTGATGGTAGAAAGGCTGATTTAATCATATCCAAGACATCATTTAAGAGATATTTCCTACTTTTCATGGAGTATTTATTATTAGACCTTTCTACTTTTGATAAAATTTAATTTGACTACCACGGGGCCTGCCACGTCTTTCCTTTCATCTACAAAGTTTGTACACCAGGTCTTGACGGTGAAATGGCTACAGCACTCACACATCTTCTTGGAGAGACATGAAATGATTTTTCTTGCTGATGTAAACCTTTAAAGGACAAGATGAGTTCATGCTACAGGGTCTGTGGCTTCGTTTTCAGCCTAGTACCACAGCTTACCTGAGGCTGCTCTTGGATTCTTTTCCTAAATGTTCTTTGGCTAAAACTAATTTCAACAAAATGATGCTTTGAAAACTTCTAATTGATGATCACTGTAGTGTGTCACAACAAAATAAGATCAAAGAGAAAGATTCTCAATCAATTTTGTGATGGCAACAGAAAGCAGAACAAAACCAACAGATGGACCTGTGCATAGAAAGGAAAAGGAAAATAGTCACCGAGTCACAGATGATGTACCTCGTTCTAAAGTTTTTTCTATTTTTCTTATATGCTCGCTCATTCTTGGAGCCTAGCCCATTAGAGAAGAGCTTTCTTTATTGCACGGAAAAAAAAAAAAAAAAAAAAAAAAAAAAAAAAAAAAAAAAAAAAAAAACAGGAGGTACATTCTTCAAGCACAAAAATTGCAGAACTAAAAAATGTTTTTGTAACATTTACCCTCAATAAGGAGGGTGGCAGAGCTATGAACACCAATTGGGGAAGTAAATTGGAGAACTGGTCTCTTCTCCCACCAAAGAGAAGGGGGCAGGTTACTGACACTATAGGCAAACTGTACTGTCCAAATGTCTTGGCAATTCCAGCACCCCACCTCCCACCAGGGTCTGGCCAAGGGTTCACTGGCCAAAGTACACAGGGTACCAGTAAAAGATGAACAGAGTGCCAGTAAACTAGGTCAAGAGCTCCAATAGGCTGAGCCTCTGTGCCCCAAACATGTAGAGATCCTGTGGTTAATTGCAATACTGAATAAACATGGAGAGGTTGGCACGAAGACCAAAGGCAATAAATATAAAAGTTCCTGGGTCTCTTACTCCTTATGCTATCACCCATCAATGACAGCCATATGCGACTCCCTTCCGGATGTATAGAATGGAACTGATTAATACAGACAAAGGAGCAGAGGCCTGCTCTGCCTTCCCTGTGGTTGTCATTTATAATGCCTTACTTACAGAGCAAAGAGTCAGTAAGTATGTGCAGAATAAATGAAGCAGGGATGTACCTGATCACTGGGTAACAGGCCAGTTCGATTTTAAATAAATAAAAAAAGTCAAAATAATACCCTGATGGCCTATTAAAAAGGCACAGATTTTGTAAAACCATACTACTAATAAAAACACCGCATTGCTTCCTCAAAAGAACTTTTGGACCAGTGAGAGGTGGGCAAGAGTGGGGTACTTAGCAAATGTGATTACCTTCTTTCCTACCCCTTAGCCACACCCCCACTAAACTACATCACCTCATTCGGCAGGCAGTTTTGAAATCAAAGAGACAGAAGGAACAAAGAGATGAGCTACAAGAGAAGCAGAAAGTTTAAAAGGAAGGAAGTGATAGCAACTGAACACACAGCTTAACAAAATACAGTAAGACTAGGTACAAACCCCCATCCCAAGGCTGCATGAGGCCTGTTCTCTTCTGAAGGGAAATGGAGGAGCAGTTGTTTGGGGGTAGAAGCGGGTGAGGGAGGTAAAGAGGACTTGGAGGAGAGGAAGGAGGGGAGGCATAATCAGGAATATTGTATGAGAGAAGAATAAGCAAAAAACAATAGCTATAATTTCATTTTATTCTTTAAAAGGGGAGGAAGGAAGAGGAATGTGAGGAGAGAAATTCTATCAGCCAGTGTTTAGGAGAGCAACACTGGAAGTGCTGTGTTTATGATGTTATAGGTCTCTAAAGACTTGAAGGAGTTATTCCATCTTTGAACCCTTGGGAGATATTCTCCTTCAGAACTAGGGTAGTGTCATAGTGTAAACTGGGCTTGCAGGTTGCCATTCAAGGCCCATATCTCCATCGCTCCTCTCCCAAAGCAGCTCACCTGACTCAAGGCTCCCTGGAGTGTGAGTAAATCCAGAGCTAGTGATGGAGCATGGCTCCCTCCCTGGCTTGACTTCTTCCTCCAGAATGGACGGTTGATGAGACCATCAGTAACAATATCATCAAGAATTTGCTTGAGGGGCTTTAGGCAATACCTTAAAGCCACATTGAGACTCCAAGTGGATCAGCTGCTCTCCTTGATGCTATGTCGCTCGACTCCTGCTTCTTGTAGAAAGTAGGTGACAATTCAGAGAATTAGCATGGCTATTTCTCCTTAACATCAACCTCAATTCACTTTCCTCTGGTCTGTATGCCTGGGTCCTACAGGGTGACCTCAGAAACCACAGCACAAGTAGACTGATTTTCTCCTTTAGTCTACTATTTTCTTTTAAACAAAAATGTCCTGGTCTATAATAGTTAGCTGTAATTGTCAACTTGAAATAGCCTAAATCATCTCAGGGGAGTCTCAATGAAGGATTGCCAAAATTAGGTTGTCCTGGTTGTCATAATATATACTATTTGATAAGAAAAGACCTAACCTACTGCGGGCAGCCCCATTCCACAGGCAGAGGTTCCTGAACTGTGAAAGACTGGTGGGAGGGGAGCTGAGCATAAGCAAGCAAGCACGAGAACATGTCTACTTTCATTTCCATTGGCTCTGGACGGAGCATGGGATGTGACTAGCTTCTTGAAGTCCCTGTCTCAACTACAATGATGGACTATAACCTGGAATTGTAAGCTCAGATAAACCTCTTCCTTTCTTAAGTTGCTTTTGGCCATGGCACTTTACCACGGCAACATAAATTAAGCTTAAACACCATCTGAAGTTTCCACATAGTGTATGCTTTGTAAAACGCTCATCTATCTGTCTGTACAGCATCTGTGCTTCACATGCTTGTCAGCGCATGTCTCACTATTGAGACTATTTCTGTGAGTTCAGAGCAGAGTGATTATGTCATTGTGATGTTATTACTAGTACTCTTTTAGAACAGTTTCTACTCAACACTAGTTCGTATGTCAATCTTGCTATAATTATGGACTCTGACCCTGGAGAAAATAAGGGTGAAGTGAAGACAGGGCAAAAGAAAGGGGAAGAAAGAAAAGAGAAGCAATGTTGATGATGTGATCAGGCTTGTTTTCAGAAAAATGTGCTTTCTGCATGAACCTCTAATTCTCCATCTGATGGCACTTTCCTGACACACATATAAGCAGCACGTGCTTCCCTCCTGCCCACCATCATCTTCTAGAGTTTCCTCTGTTTGCTCCCCTCCTCATACTCAAAAGTGCAGGCAATCCCAGCGTTCTCTCTTCTGAAACCTCTGCTCTCTTGACCCCTTGTAATCAATTTTTCCTTTCTTTTCCCCCAGAAGCTTTATTGATCAACATCATGTGTGGTATGGCTTTTTGAAAAGCCCACTTGAAATGTCTTAGACCTTTGATCCTGTGAGACCTCATGGCTGTGTTAAGCATTGCAGATCAATTCCTTCTGCAAATTGCCCTTTGTGTTTTCTTCTGGGATGTTGCCTGCCCTGGCTCACGTCCTGGCATCCGATCCCTGTTCCTTGAACATCTTCTAAGCACAGCACTCCTAGGTTTCTCACAATTTTTACTCACCAGCTCCCTTCATTTACTTCACGCATTCATGTGGAAATCGTAGTCAAGTCTGAGGTTTCAACTTCACCCTAGCTTAGCATGTTTGTGAGTTGGTCCTAAATCTACATCTATACCCAGCCTAGAAATAGAAAAGGTCTCAGGTGCATTTTAATATTATACAAAACTTCACAACCACATACTACAAAGTACCCCAAGTTCAAGATCAATCATGGAAGCAGTGTTTTTATACAGAGATTTTGCCTATCAGGCTGTCAAATAACATGCAAATGCAAATAAGACAACATAGAGCATCACACTCAAAGCCACAGCAAATCAGACTAGAGACCAGGACCATAGGATCCTGGCTAAGGAGCAGTGCTCGGTTATTGTGGACTTTGGGCAGGAGCAAGGAGAGCAGTCATGACTTCAACACCAGTCTTAAAGTGTGGCTGAAAATGCTGATTGAAGAGTTTTTTGGATTCCCACCTAAGGCCAAGGAAATGTGAGAACCACACCTCTGCCAGAAAACAGCTGGAGTCTACAGCTGCGGTTATGAGGGCAAGAGCTCAGAAATTTGGGCAGCCCATTAACATTATACTCCTCTGAGGTCCTAAGTATAGGATTTTATATTTACCCTCATTAAATTGAATCTTTCTGGTATCTGCCTAGTGTCCTGGATGTCAAAGTAGTTTTGAGTCTCAATTCTCATATCTTGTCATACTCGCTCTTCTTGCTGCTCAGCTAGTATCATCCGCGGATGATGTGGCCTCCTGATGTCCTCAGCCAAGCATCTGGTGAAAGGTTGACGTGAGCTGAGGACCAAGCCACATGACGCCTCTCTCCAGTATTTCCTCCAGTTAACATCAGCCTATTAATCAACACTTCCTTTAGAAGAGTTCAGCCAGCCACATTTTCACCTGACTATCCCAAATACTCAGCCAACATTGCATTACTCTGTCTGCCAGGCATCATTTGTATTTGGGAAATCTCTGTTGAAATCAAAATGGGCTGTTCCACAGTTTTCCCCTGTGTTCCCTGACCCACTGATGTAGAGACATTAAGAAGAAGAAGAAGAAGAAAAAAAGATGATTCTGATTTTGGCGTGACTTCTCCTAATGACTCAGTGCTTCCTCCCCTCAGTGTTCACAACCATCTGTTTAATATTCTATTTTAGAAGCTTTCCCTACACTGAAACAAGATTTCTTAATGTGCAATTTGCAGAATTCCTTTTTTTCAAAATGATGGAAGTGTTTGCTTGCCACCAGGCTCCTGGGCTTGCTTTCACCACCTCTCCAGGGTCACATAAGCCACGATTCTGGAAGAGGAGCTCTGAACTCCCCAGAAGGGTTGACTCGCTTTACTTCTTGCAGAATAAAGCCAACATACATTTCTAAAGCATTTATTATTTCATTCCTAGCATCTTTCCTCATCTGGTGGAGAAACAATAGAAAATCAACTTCATTACCATTCCTGTTGTTACAACAGGCACAAATGTTTTTTCTCCATTGTCACCAGTTACAATCTCATTATCTGCCCCAAGCAATTGGACTCACATCCTTGGATTCACTCAGCACATGAAATATACACCCTTCCATCTTTATGCAGTCATGTAGAACCTTAGCAGATTCTGGGCTTCTGGATCCTAATGGTGCTCTGAATGATCCACTCATGCTATCAACCTCTAATAGACTTGTGTGTGTGTGTGTGTGTGTGTGTGTGTGTGTGTGTGTGTGTGTGTGTGTGTTGAGACAGCACTTCTCTATCTATCCCTGGCTTTCCTGGAACTCACTCTGTAGACAAGGCTGGCCTGGAACTCAGAAATTCGCCTCTGTCTCCTGAGTGTCCCTGAACACAGGTGGTTGGCTTCCTTCGAAAAGTGGCTGTGTACGGAGCTCTCTGAAGCGTGTATAACTCAGCACACACATTGCAGCTTAGGCTTCTCACTCACACAATAATTAGGTTCTGTATTATAAGCAGTCAGCCCTTCCTTCTTGTTTAATGCTATGATCAATGAGCCCTTTCCACCCATACCCTAAGAAAGCCTTTATATACCCTATCCCTGAAACAATAAATTAGACTCATCTTGCTGCAGCGCTCTCCAGAGGCCACTTTGCCATACTTATGTCCTTCTGAACCCTGATCGCCACCTCTGCTCCCTTTGTCCTCTCAAGTTTCTGGCCAACAGCCTCCAGGGAGAAAAGGGGGACCATAGAAGTTACTAGGAACTCAAAGCTGCTGAGGGAAAATCAATTTTCTCCAATGAAGTGATACTGGATATATTTACATGAAATGGCAGGCCCAATGCTCAGGAGTGGTTATTCAATACAAAAGTCTCTGCTTCTCTCTCTGTGGGGGGAGGGGGTAAGGAGTTCTTTTGTATTGCTTTAGTTTTTAAGAGAGAGAAAGGCATCTTCTTTCTGAGAGGGGAAAGAATATGATCAAAATATAGTGTATAAAGTTCTCAAAAAAAAATAAAAGCATAAAAAAGTAGACAAGGCCAAGAAATTACTCAAAAGACTCAAGAGATGTCTCTGTCCTCCACATGCATGCATGTACCACATTATCACACACACACACACACACACACACACATATAAACACACATACACAGACATACACTCACACATACACACATATACACACACTTAAAAACTAAGGTGAAATAAAGAAATGGTTCTCAAGGAGGATTAGAGGAGACAATGCAAAGATAAGAGCTGCTGGAGAAAGGGTCCCAATCCCAAGAGAGATGGAAGGAGCAGCCTTAGACACATTGGCCCCCACAGCAAGGGACTAAAGGAAGGTTAGAGCTAGTATAGCCACCAGGGCCCAGGAGCAGAGGCTACATATGAAATTCCAGGCACTATCCCTAAACTCTATGCCACCAACTGACTCTTACGAAAAGAAAACTAATATCCTATAAGGCAAACTCTTAATCCCTCGGCCTGCCAGCCCTGCACCTGCCTTTAAGGTATGTCTGAGGCCCAGTGCAGCTGCAGGATGCTCTGATCCTACATGCCTAGTGTAACACTTTAATTTATGCAGAAACAGAAACCCTTTAAGATTATCTGGCTTGAGAAATATTCTCAAATTCAAAGTAATGAAAATAAATAAATGAAGGTATGTGGTTCAACGTTTGGCTTTGACAGAATTCACCTCTGTGTTTTTCTTTACTGAATGATTGCGCTGTTCACTCTATGCACCCAAGCTGTTCCATTTTTATTTTTTAAAAATATATAAACATACTTTAAGCTTTAATTCACTTTATCCTATGATGGTTTTTTTCTAATGAAAATAACATCTCAAATTATAATGTGTCTCTCTGCAGTAACAAGTGAGATACCTCACATTCAAATATGTATTTATTTGGGCAGATGTTTAAGAACCACCTACTTATTGGTCCATGATATCACATCAAGTATTGGGGATTCCAGGTATGAAATAACAAATATCATTTTCTAGCAGATTATATATCCCCTATTTATTCATCCCTCAATTAGGATATTAGTACTACATATAACATATAATATATATGTTATTATTATATTATTATAATTCATTGTTATAAACAAAAGTATCTTCAATCCTTCAATCCTTGCGGAAAGTGGTTACCAGCTGCCCTTGAATCAGACTACTCCTTATGTTGTGAAAGCATTTTTTTCAACATTTATCAAGTCTGTCCTTTGCTAAGTTCAAGTGTGTATGTACTACACTCTGGCTTCTCTCACCTTGATCCACACCATTATCTCCTCATCCCTGTCACTACCCATCTTTCCCTAAAGCTCTCTTCCACACATCAATGCTTTGTGTTTTGTTTGTGAACTCCAACAGGGCCATTTAGGTGACCACAGACACAGAACCTTCCAGTGGGGCCTGATAGGCTCACCAGCGGGTACTCTACTTTAGGCGATGGTTGCTTTCAACCAGAATCCATCAGTAACCAAGAGTTTAGCAAGGAGAGTTAGGAGGACCCCATGAGTCTTTCCCTAATCCTTGTTTGACTGCTGGCAGTCATAGTGGAGGTCCAGAGCAGGCAACCCCTGCTCTGGACCTGTACTGAGAACTCCCTGCTCCTTCCTCTCCTCAGTCTCTGCAGACCTACAGACCCTCTCTTCTTACCTTTATCTTGTTAATTCTTTCCAGTTTGGTGTTAACCTTCCTTATAGCTTCATGTCTCTTAGCTAAAACACTCCTCCCTGAGTCACTCTGGGTGGACTTTGTATTGACTACAACTCTCCGTTGCTCTTGGAGGCAGAGATGCAGTTTGGTTTTTCTTAGCCTTTATGTGTGACCGACCACCCGCATCACTGGACAACTAACAATTGCCACTGCCAAGTGATTGGGACCGTACTAGAGATTTAGCTCTCAGCTAGGCTGACTCCAATTTCCCCTCTTAAAACTCTAAGCTGAACAGTAAGCACACATGCTTACTCACACCCTCACTGCGGTTCCTACCATCTGTGGGGGTGGACCTCGTCATCCAACTGGATGAAGGCTGTAAGGAACCCAGTGCCTGGGAAACCCTCTTCCCAATTCTCCAGGCAGATCTC
This sequence comes from Mus pahari, assembly GCF_900095145.1. Lineage (NCBI taxonomy): Eukaryota > Metazoa > Chordata > Mammalia > Rodentia > Muridae > Mus > Mus pahari. The sequence continues at coordinate 62,351,244 of NC_034594.1, forward strand.
CAGGCAGCTGGGTCTACCCCATTCATTTATTGCTCCACTGAGCCCTAGTCTCATTCAGCTTTTTTGGTTTGAGAACAATAAGTGCTTGCAAAATTTTTACATTTTAAGACCAACATGGTGAAAAGGCCTGTAGGGTTTTTTGTTTGTTTTGTTTTGTTTTGTTTTTTAATTTAAATAACCTAGGCAATATTCGTTTTACCGCAAACTTTGCTGTTATCCCCTCTCTCCAAAGTTCATTAAAAGCCTCTAACAACAGCTGGTTTCCCCTCCAGGGAACCTTTGCAGCAGCTGGCAAGGAGCCCATAGGATCTAGGAATGAGCCATTCCCAGTAGCTCCCAGACCCCCAGATGCTTCCTGGTACCAGTGAACGCTCAATTTATTTTCTTCTCAGAATATTTAAGGAACCCCACAACTTTCCTCGTGCCTTTTTATTTTCCATTTTATGCTCTTTCTTTTTCATCTTTATTTGACAACCATGTTTTTTACTCTCGGTTGTTTAATCGTAGCTTGTGCCCTCTGTTTCCTGATGCATTCTTGATTACATGTGAGTGTGTGTGTCCATGTGCATGTGCGTGTGTGTGTGTGTGTGTGTGTGCGCGCGCGCGCATGCATGCATGCATGCACTCAGGTAAATCTTGTGTGAACAACGACGAATGCATCAGAGCGCTCACAGTGCATAGAAGTTAGATTACAACCTAGTTTACAGTACCATCATATTAATTTGGAGCCTCTGCTACTTGTGTGTTTTCCTGTTAGCCAAAGATACTTTATGTGGGACATCTTCTCCGGAGCTTGACTCTACTCTTGCTTTGCTCGGCTCCTTGCTTCCGTTCTTCATAATAATATCCAGGTTTCTGTTGCGACATGCCGGGTTTGAATCTCAGCTCTTACTTTTACCAGGTGATGATCTCAGGACGTCTGAGCTTCAGTTCCCCTGTCTACAGATTGAGGTGATGATAGGCTCTACCTTAGGAAGAACTCTCGGAAAGACAACATGAGCTTATCTATCAAAACACAGTATAGACATTGGATATGTTCAATTATATTAGTTATTACTGTTTTGCATAATTTAAAACTATTTTTAGATTATTTACTTTATGTGTATGAGTTTTTCATACACACACACACACACACACACACACACATATATATATATATATATATATATATATATATATATATATATATATAACATATGTATATATGACATCTTCCATTTCTGAGCCCAGTGCCTGGAGATATCAGTTCAGAAGGCATTAGAGACCTTGGAACTGGAGCTACACATAATCAT
>NC_034594.1:62353015-62368229 GCF_900095145.1 Mus pahari
GGATGGTTATGAGCCACCATGTGGTTGCTGGGATTTGAACTCCGGACCTTCGGAAGAGCGGTCGGGTGCTCTTACCCACTGAGCCATCTCACCAGCCCGGTCTTTGGATCTTTATAGCCGTTTTTATAGACAGTGATTATGTCTTACAAGAAAAAGGTTTCTTTGCTGTGTTCTATTCCATCTCATTTTAGTATTTAAGAAACACCCATTGTCACCACCTCCTGTCACCCCCTCATTAATGCCTCCATCAAAGTACCTTTTTCTCAAAGCTTAAGGATAAAAACATAATTCCAATACAAGTCATTTCTCTCCATTCTCTTTTGTGAATCTGTTGGCCTCCCTCATACTCAAAGGCCTCCACTTGATGTTCTAAAACAGGCAGCTTTCAGCTTAAATTATCAAAAATACATATACTGTCACATTTGAGAAAATTCATAAGAAAGAAGTCTTCTGTATCTAAATTCTTCTTAACTTTAAATTATGGTTTTGTTTTGTTTTTTTTTTAAATCATCCTTAGTAAGGTAACCCAGATACAAATATGTATATATTCACTTACATGCAGCAACATAATACAGGGATTATGTAGGAAGGTACTCTGCAGGTTATTGCAAAAGAAACAAGGACACCAACCCAGACACAAAACCTTTGACCCGTGGTCTGTCCTGCCTGCAAAATATGCCAGGACAATGGTGACAAAGAACTTGTGGGAGTTGCCAACTAATGTCTGACTGGACTTAAGGCCCACACTATGAAAAGGAATCCAGACCTCACACTCTGTGTAACCAAGAGTCTGAGACTAGTAAGCCCAGAGTCCTGGGTAAAATCAAACACAATTGGTTAAAAATGAATAAACAAAAAACAATAAAGTAATCCCTAATGATATTCTGCTATACTTATAGGTCAGTGCCGTATCCAGCCATCACCAGAGAGGTTTCCTCTGGCAGCAGGTGAGAACAGATGCAGGGACCCATAGCCAGACATTATGTGGACAGAGAGTCTAAACTGGAGGTCTCCATCGAATTCCTCCCCGTAGAGCTCAGGGAATCCCTCAGAAGAGCTGGAAAGATTTTTAAGAGCCAGAGGAGAACATGGCCCTCAGAATCAACTAACAGAGACTAACACAGCAAGGACGGGGCCTACACGGACCTGCAGGGACAGGGTCTATACCATGCCCTCTACATATATATGATAGCTATTAGCTTTGCGTTTTTATGGGACTCTTTACTGTAAGAATAACTATGACTCGTGTCCCTGTTCTTGGATTCTTTTCCTCTTTTTGGGCTGCCATGTTCAAATTCAATATGAAACTTTTTGCTTCATCTTATAAAAAATAATCTTATATAAAATAATGTTATATAAACATCTTATATAAAATAATGTTGTTGTTGCTGTTGTTGTTGTTTTAACTTAACAGGTATAAGAATTAACAGCGGATCTTGGTTAATATGGGTTCTTGGTCTTACAAGCAGCCCAGAAGCTTCTCTTTGTTTGACAGTGCAAATACATCTTCTAACACACTGCCCAGGGCCACGTGCTTTCACAAACCTGCCTTGGGAAAAGTCTCATCTGATGGAAACTTGCTGGTGTTATTGTAAATTACAATAATGCATCTATCATCCAAAGTTCATATTCATCTGTCTCCACAGCCAGCTTACACATGCTGCAATTAGTACTGGACTCCATACCTCTTTCCTCACATGGATTCCTCTGGACTCTCCAGCTGTGCTGGTATGGTGACCATTGGTCCTATCATCCAAGCTGAAGACCTGGGAATTTCCCTCCACAGCCTCATCTCCCTTTCCTTCAGCAGCCTGTACTCACCAACTTTGACTCCTAAGTTCATCTCTGATATTCTCTGCATCTCCATGAGATTACATCATTCCAAGCCCATTTCATTGCGTCTAACTTTATGAAATCTCTCCTGGTTTCCAACTGCTCTGGAACTTTTCAAACACGTTTCCACCAATGTCAGTGTGATCTCTCTTATAATATGGACACGTGGATTATTTAACCTGCATATCTCTGAGGCCAAATCAGATGTCTAGAGACTAGTGCTGAGATCTAGGTTCTGTCTACTCTGAATCTCATTTTCCTAATTACATACCACCACTGTCCAAAGACCTATAGCGACAACTATGCCTTTTGCATGCACATACCAAGCTGCCATCTTAATTTTTCTTTCTTGGGCCAAAAGTCCTTCCCAACAAGGCTAGAAAAATCTCCATCTCATTCAGAACCATATCTAAACCTCTCTACAAAACCTTTGGTAAAAAGTAAAAGACAAGTTGAACAGTGAATTTGGCTTCCTTAGAGGTGAACGATCAGAGAAGATATAGTGAGAACTATGAGAAATGATCTTTAAGAAAGTCATGCGATTTCTTTGTTGCTAAAAGCACAGGGAAAAGAATTGATGACCTTTTGTCTCCACCAAACCAGGAGAGCCAGCTACACAAAGATAATCCCTATATACACTAGTTACTTTTCTATTCCTCTGATGAAACTCCGTAACCAAAGCAAGTTACTAGTGAAAGGATTTATTTGGGCTTATCGTCCCAGAGGAGTAAGAGTCTGACATGGAGAAACCTGAAGTAAGCAAACGTGGCAGCTAGAGCTGAAGCTGAGATCTCATATCTTGAACCATAAGCAGAAAACAGAGAGACTGAACTGGAAATGGTAGCAGTCTTTAAACTCTCAAAACCCACCTCAAATGGTATATCTCTACCAACAAGGCCACACCTCCTAAATCTCCTCAAACAGTGCCACCAGTTGGGGACCAATTAAATGCCAGAGACCGTGGGAGACATACCATCTAAACCACTGCACTAAGCAATATGAAAAGTGAATTTCTCTAAAAGGTTTTGTCCTTATACTTACTATACAGTAATTAGGATTAGACTCAGACTTCCTTTGTAAACAGCCAGAAAACTGGACGACATATAAAAAATAGCTATGTTTCAGACATCAGACAACTGGCGACAGAGGACTATGAATCTGGATTCCCTATGAATCCCTTGAATCTGGATTGCCCTGGTTTTCTGACTAGAGAAATCCTGGCTTATATGAGAGGAAAGGCAATTCCAAGCAAGCAGAGCACAGGGATCTAATGAGTAAAGTAGACAAACATTAGGGTGTGGGGACACAGCTGGGATTTGTGGAGGAGATAGAGGGAGGAGAGAGTGTGAGCAAGATCATCATTAAATAACCCATGGGCCCACTGATCAGACTAATGGGTTTATCTGTAGAGTTCTTCCCAAGAATGAACAACCATTATCAGAACCATAACCCCAGTGACTTGCAGAGCATGTAAAGAGCATCCATGAGACATCTGCATTCTGGCCAGGCACACAGGGTACACTGTGCTAAGCATCACAATCAGATCAAGGGTATCATGACAACTAGTCATATTACATATATTATCCTAAAGCTGTCCTGATAAAACATAAATTATCTCAAAATATTTATTTATAGTTATATGTTTATGTGTATGTCGATGTGCAAGTGTGTCTTTACAAGTGACTTTAGTACTCACAGAGGCCAGAGGGAATGTCAGATCCCCCTAGAACTGGAGTCACATGACACAGATGCTAGAAACTAAACTCTAGTCTTTGCAAAAGCAACCTCTCCAGACAGGACTCATTCTATTTGGCAGGGTAGGGTCTCACTATACAGCCCTGGCTAGCCTAGAACTCACTCTGTAGACCAGGTTGCCCTTGAATTCATATAAATCTGCCTGTCCCTGCTTCCCAAGTACTGAAATTAAATCTGCCACTACCACCCCAGCCAATTTTTTAAATTTAATTTTAAGCTAGGCATGCTGGTATATGCCTGTAATTCCAATTATGCAGAAGGCTAAGGCCAGATCACGTGAGCTCAGAAGTTCAGGGCTAGCCTGGTTAAAATAGTAGGGCCATAGCTCTAACTAATGAATTAATTAAAATACTTTTGACAAATTATCTTATCTGAATCAAACCTAGAAGTAATATAACCACCAGTTATTCCAGGGAGTAATGCTATAAAAGATTTGATAAGTTCTAGATACACAATGGTGTAAAAATATTAGTCTCACATTGAAACAAGAACATTTAAGTCATAGTTAGGAAAATTACAAATATGTTGAAATAAATTTCAATAGCAAAATGATAAATTAGTGGACAACTATGTTAAATGATGGTAGTAAACAAGTTTAACTACTTTTTAAAAACTAAATGAATGAATATATAACTAAGAAAAACAAATTTTTTCTTCTACCCTCACTCCATAATAATCAATACTGAAGAGTTCCGAAACCCTGTGAATTATGGGGACTACTCCCCATAATCAAGTAGGCAACAATTAATAACAATAATCTTGTTAGCTACTTCCTTAAAGGAGACAGAGAGAAGTAAATAAAAAGGCTGACATGGTGGAAACAAAGAGGAGACTGACAGACTGACAGACAGATAGAGAAAGAGAGGGACTGTAGAATTAAAATCTATTGACTTTTTAAAAGAAACCCTAATACACATGTTGACACAGACATGGCTCTAGACACTTGGTGAAAATAGGTTCCTCTTAGGATGTCCTCACAAAATGCTCAGGTTCTAGAGCAATAAAAAAGTCTTAGCTGTGCTTGCCTTCTTAGCATTCTTTAGGAAACACCCAGAAGTGGAATTATTACTGTATGTGAGCAAACTTAATCTTAGAAGAAATTGCCACATAATTTTCCAGAGAAGTTGGATAAGGATAGGTTTAAAAAACTAATCAGAATTTGAATTTATGTACATTTGCGCCAGAATGTAGTATTGTCCTGGATTTTGAATTATACGCTTTCTCTTTGGACACCCCACTATGGCATGCTATTACTTTTTGAGAATCATTTCCTGTGTTTCTTGGCCATTTTCTGGCATCCTTTTGTGAAGTGTGTAAGCTTTTGCCTTTGACAAGATTAAGTTATCATTTTATTGCTCATTTGTATGAGTTACCTGTCTTACCCATACTTGCAACATGCTGCCTACAAATCAAGATTTTTATCACCCCTGCTTAGGCTTGGGGAAACATATCTTTAATTTAGGGTAAGGGATGTTACACAAGCAGAGGTGAACAGATGCTTGGGATGAGGTATGAGGGAGGGGTACAGCTCTTCTATGTGTGAACCTTTTTTTCTGCAACCTTCACAGATTCAACTATAGTATAGCTCCCTGAGCCCTGATCTTTTGTGGTTTTGTGGTGATGCTATTCTATAGCTACACTTGCTAGCAGACTGAGTGGAGTAATCTGCCAAGCTTGTCTGTTCAGATTTTTCTTGGCCTCTGTTCTAGTTTTCTTTATGTTGTTGTGAAAAAACATCCTGACCAAAAGCAATGTAAGGGAGGAAATGGATTGTTCAATCTACAAGAACAGAGTCTGTCATTGCAGGGGTGTCACAAAGAAAGGAGCTAAAGACAACTGACTGTATCGTATCTACAGTCAAAAGCAGAGAGAAGCAAAGTAGCTTATGTTGCCTACTTACTTATGCTCAGCCAGCTCCCTCTACTAGTATACAGTCAAGACCTCTGCCCAGGAAATGGCTCCATCCACAGTAAGGTGAGTCAATTATCCATTAAAACACTTCCTCACAGACATACTACTGGCCAGACTGGTATAGGCACTCTCTCAGTTAAGACTCCCTTCTCAAGTGATTCTTGTTAGGTTGACAGATAAAACTAAACATCACAGCCACTCTGTACACTGCTCCTTCCTCTGGGACAAGGGTCAGGGGCACTTCCAAAATGGAGGTCTTATCTTCAGAGAATGTTTTTATACCCAGGTCTGAGATAGAAAAGTAGGGGCTAATTAGAGTATAATTTTAGTTTTTCTGACCCACTTTGGGGTTTTCATGGCCTTCTTTGGGAAATAAAATGAACAGGAGGAGGAAGGAGGGGAGAACATGAAGGGGAGTGAGGGAAAGGATAGAAACAGAGAGAGACACAGAAAGAGAGGTAGAGAAAGATACACACACACACACACACACATACACACACACACACACACACACAGGATCAATTTACTTTCTGAGACCTCTTTCTAAGGTCAAAAGCATCCAAACATCACCCTAGTCACTAAGGCCATGGGTGTAATGAGTCAGGAGCCATGGATGAGGACCAAAGCAAACCAAAGAAAGCAAAAGGAAAGCATTTACCATATGACACCATGAAAACAAAGAAAAGAAAGTGAACTCAATCTCTTTAGATAAAAAACACAGTCTGAAGTAAGAAACACTCTAGATGCATAAACAAAACACTAGACACATCAGCTGAGCATATTATGAACTGGAAGCCCCACTAAACAATATCCAAGATGAAGTGCAAACACAAGTGAACCCATAAAAGGAGACTTAGTGATCTATGAGAGCCGTGGTGTAACCGAAGCCACACAAAGAAGGAAGAGAGCAGAATGTGACAAAAGGGGATTTTGAACGGCTAATTCTTCAGGATCTCTTGATAATTATAAATGAACATGTTCAAAAAGCAGAAACAAACCAACCAGGATGGATAAACACGAGGAAATAATACAGAAAATGCATAGTCAAAGGAGCCCAGTGGAAGGAAAGGAGATTATCAATGTTTGTGAAAGAACAAAGATGAACTGCATCTATTTTAAAAGCAAAAGAAAGGCCAGAATTTATCACTTAAATATTATAAAAGCCCAGAGTGCAGTAGAATGTCATTTCATATGCTTAAATAAAATCATACCATCAAGCTAAAATTGTATAGACAGAAAAACTATATTTCAAAAGTAGAGGTATTTCTCAGGAAAATAAAAATTTAAAAAAAAAAAAAAGGCCCTAAAGGAAGCTCCCAGGCAAAGGGTAAAAGAAGACAACAGGTGGACACTTGGAACCGTGCTAAAGTAGGCAGGATGTCAGAAATGAGAAACATTCAAACAACCATAAATAACTTCTTCCCATTCTAAAGCTAATCTTTAAAGAGTGACCCACTACTTAAAGGCAAAAAATAAAGTTATTACAACTGTAAGTTCAAACACATGACAGAACTAAAATGTATGTCAACCACAGCTGAAACTGGAACATAGCATAAGTCACCTCTGTGATATGAAATGACCCAAAACATTTGAAGGCAGCACAAGTTGAAAAGAACACTTGGTGTAACTTAAAATAAAAAGCACATATAGAATATCAATGGACTACTCAAAATAACCAATCAAAAAGAAAGGAAGAAGAAAAGAAGCATCAAGTCATAGAATATAGAAGATAGAATATAGAATAATCCTAGTTTTATTACATTAAATGTGAAGCATTCCAACTAAATGGGAAATCGTTCTATTGACTATAAACAAAATACCCAACCAGATACTATCTAAGCATTCACTTAAAACATAGTTAATAAGTAAAATGTTGGAAATATATATAGCATAAGCACTAACCATTATGGGCTAGGTATTTATCTCCTCCCAAATTCACTTATTAGTATCCTAAGGTGAGGTGAGTTTCAAGAGGTGACTAGGTATGAAAGTAGAGTCCTGGTAAGTAAGTGAAATGTCCTTATAAACACAGCCTGAGAAAGCTCGCTCTTTCCCCTACTACACTGAGATTACCCTGAAAAGCTCTTAGTGCTGGGAGTAGATCCTCTACACAAGCCAGGACACTCAACTTCTGCCTCCTAAGGGATAAGAAATGAGTTTCTGTTGATTGTACATCTCTCCAGCCATGGCACTTTACCACAGCATCCTTGACAGACTAAGACACACGGATAAGGAAAGTTGTGTTGTCTCTATTCATAATGGGCACAGAAGGGTTTATATAGTAAAACCATCCTGAAGCAAGAATGGCTTCCATAGTATTTAGCAGGACCAAGTCATACAGCAGGAACCTCAACCCTAACCTCAAACAGATCTAACTAGAGAGGCTCATTGTCAATGAAAAAAATAACTGGCCTAAAAGCATAAATGCACAAATCCACTATTATATGTGTAGATGTTTAACCCTGTTCTCTCAGTGTCTGCAAGAACAGAGGCCAGATACCAATAAATGAAATCTATATCAATCAGCTTAGCCTGCTGATATGTGTAGACCACTTGACCAGACAACAGCAAAATGCATGTTCTTTTAATAAGTGCCTGTGGAAAATTCACCAATACTAGAGACTATGGGGAAACAGCTGATATTTTTTTAATTACATAAATTACATTTAGAAGAAAAAAATCCTAAAGATTATATCATCTGTTCACCAAGAAATAAAATTAATATTCAAAGAGAAAAATAATTCTAAAAAACTAATTTCAAATTATATAAAAATTAAACAGGCCTGGAAACAAAGAAAGAAAAACCTGAACAAGAATATTCTTAGTTAAATAAAGTCAAAACTATTAAATGTTATGGAATTCAATTGAAATGTGACATATTGCAGCCTTAAATGTTTAACTGGAATGAAACAAAAATCTTATACATTATGATATTTAAGACAGATATCTTATACCTTGAAATAACAAGTATAAATAAGAGATAATAAAAATTTCAAAATCAATAAAATAGAAAATAAACAAATAAGAATATTAGGCTAATAAAGTACACAAAAAGAACTCAAAGATTGGGGGTACACCGAGTGTGCACTGGAGTCAACAGGAATGTGTATTCGTATGCAGATTGTTGGACTTGACCTCCAGGGCTTCTGGATCACTAGGTTCAAAGTAGGGTCTGCTGATTCCCATTTCTAATAAGCCATACCATTACAAGGCCTCTGAAAATTGTATTTTAAGAGTCAGAAAGCTAAGCTAATCATGAAAATGGCCAATATGAGGAATAAAAACGAGACTACCTCTTGAGTCTTGTAAATATTAAAAAGAAGGAATGTTCGCCATTATGTTTTGAATCTGTTATGTCCTCCACAATCTAATATGTGTGACTATCTTGTCCTTGGATGGTGGTGCTATGTGGAGACACTGAACAACCTTTGGAAAGTAGAGCCTGGGTGTCTGATTAGGCCAGAAAGGGAACCATGAAGGTTATAACCAAGACTTGCTTTGCTTTCCTTCTGCTTCTTGACCTTCTGAGATGTTCTTCTTCCATAGACTCTCACATCTACCCACAGTGCCTCACTGGTCATCCCTTCCTCCCATGATGCACTGAAACAGTTCAGTCCTTGTCTGTTTCTGGTATTTGGTCACAGTGGTGACAAAAGTAGCTAGCTCAATAGTGGAGGAAGGAAACCTCAATGAAGGAGACTAGCATGTCCTGCACCAAAGCTAGAGAAACACATTAAAAGAAAACAGCAAGGACCAGAGAGATGGCTCAGTAGTCAAGAGCATGTACTGCTGTTCCTGAGAATCAGGGCTTGATTCCCAGCACCCATATCAGGCAGCTCATAAAGACAATAAAAATAAATGTTTAAATGAAAAAACTAATAGCAAACTGATATATCTCATAAATGTAAGCCTCCAAATATTAACAAATCTAAAGAAATAAATCTCCAATAAAGAATAATATCTCATGATCAAATATAGGTCTTCAGTAATGAAACTTTAACATAACTGCAGAAAATTGATCAATAAACACTCAACCTTACTTACAAAGGTAAACATGAAAAATTACTCCCTTATGTGAAATAAAAAATTGGGCCAAATTGAACATTTATTTATGGAATGAATATTAATACTTCTTATAAATAAGAATTATAATTATAAAGAACTTTTCAAAATCTGATGGAGTCACCTTGGAATGTGTACAGTGAAGGTCGTGGTTGATGGTAAGGTGTTGAATGTTTTTTCCTCTATTATCAGGAATATGACAAGGATAAACACGTAAAACTAACACTATCCTGCCCCATAAAATTCATCAGGACACAAAAGGAGGGAAGAATAGAAGAAGAAAATGTCCTTTATTGGTAGGTGTGATGACGGTGCTTATAGAAAATTCTTATAATTGTGAAATGTAGACCAATAAATAAATCTATCAAGTATACAACATAAAAAAATAATGTAATCCATGAAATCCATGTAATCACTTTCTCAGTGGTCACTGAAATTTCAAACATTAGCTTTTACAAAAGTATGGAATAATTACCAGAAGATTTAATAAAAATATGAAAGTAATATAATTATAATACTATACAATATCACCAAGAAAAGTTAAAAGGTTGTACTAAAAATATATTGAAAGTCTTAATGTTGGTAAGTTGTCATTTCTATCCAAGTTGATCTGTGGAAGGAAGACAAGTCCAAGCAAAATACCGGGATGCTTGTCTTTACTTTCATAGACTGAAATGCATCTGGCAATAAAAGGACCCAGGATTGTCAAAATACTGTTGAAAGTAAAGAGAGAAGATGGCTACCTGATTTCAGAGTGAATACAAAGTTTCCTTAACACATACACAATGTCATTAGGGTAAGATAAGGGGCTAAAGAGATGGCTCGGCACTTGAGAGATAAGAGCTTGTGCTGCTCTGTAGAAGACCAAAGTTCAGTTCTTAGCACCCAGGTCAGGTCATGTCATTCACAACCATCTGTAACTCCAGCTCCAAGGGACTCTTACAGCCTCGTCTGGTCTCCAGAAATGTGGCAGAGGGAATGGTTCAGTGCGTGAAGAGTTGGCTGGAGAAACCTGATGCTCTGAGTTCACTGTGTAAAACAGATGTAGCAGTCTATGCATGCATGATCCTACCATTCTCCTATGAAGAGATGGAGGCAGAGGCAGGAGAATCACTTGAAGCTCATGGGACAGAAAGTCTGGCCAATGAACCTGGGGTTGTGTACTGACCTCCCTATGTACACTGTGGCAGGTGTATCTCAGCACTTACACATACACACACACACACACACACACACACACACACACACACACACACAGATACATACACACAGACATACACACAGACACACACACAGACACACACACACACCTCTAAAGATAAAAATAAAACATATTAGCTGATTTTTGACAAAAAACTATTTAAAATTACTTTAAACTACTTAAAATTATTTTCTAGCCAAAAGTTCAGTTGAGAGAGAGAGAGAGAGAGAGAGAGAGAGAGAGAGAGAGAGAGAGAGATTGAGTTCTAGCTATATTGCCTCTGCAACCATTAACCCAGCTACAGTTCTATAGACCTAACTGTAAAGGCCTATCTATAAGAACCTGTGAAGAAGATTTTTAAAAGATTTTCATGCGTTGCAAAGAGATTTTTTTTTAAAAGATAAAACTTTTAAACCATAATATGAAATTCAGAATTTGGAATATATTTTTAAATATAGAAATGTAATACTCTCCAATAGAAAAGAAGCCAAGACGTCTGCTGCTGGAGATGGCTCTAAAACAGGCAAAGGATAATAGATTGGTGTCTGGAAAAAAACAAAGAACTCCTACAAATTAATAACAAAAAGATAATTCAAGTTTAAGGCAAGGAAAAGAAAGCTTTTGTTAGACATTTCACAAAAGAATATTAACAAATGGCCAAGCTCAAATCATTCTTCAGGTTAAAGTAGTGTGTGGTAGTTTCACATCTAAACAGAATGGCTGTAATTTAGAAGCCAGAACAGACTACATTTTGGTGCAGGTGCATGCCAAATGAGGTTCCCCTTAGTCTTTCATTCAATCCTTTATCTAACATCTTCGGAAAAGAGTTTAGTAATATTTTCTAGGGTTAAATCCTACCATATCCAGTCATTCCATCACGGTGTGCTTGTTCAGTGCTTTCCTATAATATTAAGTAGTTTAAGGGACAAACAATGGCATTGTTAAACCTCATGAAGAGATTCATAGTCACACAAAAAGGCATCACCATGTGTTACCCCACGTGTGTATCATAAAATAGGCTATATCTAAACTAGCCTGGCAGACACACACGTCATTAAAAGCCTGGTGAGGTGGGTGAGAAGGATACAGAGGTCCTGAGGAAGCCTTCTGCAGCACAATGGCTGTGTACTCTCTCCTGATAGTCTTGCTTAAGTACACACAGACTCTTGTGAGCCTCACGATGATACACTCATTAGATGAGTACATCTTGTCTTGGCTGAATTGTACTGCTAATGTTGACGCTAATGAACAAATGGGTCTGATTTGGGAAAGATGTTCTTGAGGGAAAATGTTTGGCAAAGTGGAGGAAGGTGGGGAATCTCTTGAGGAGAAGACCAATGAGGATTCCCAGGATGCAAAGGCTGGCAGGCTTCAAGGGCCCAGTAGTAGAATATTTTGAGTCATTTAAATGTAAAGCTCTGTGTTCTTACCTCTTCATTAAGTTCCACTGTACCTACCTGAGAGTGTCACCGGTTTTCATCTGGTGAAGTAGCCACAGTTAGATTTTTCCAGCCAGGGATCAATTCTATCTGAAATACTTCTCTCATGCTTTTCAGACACTCCCTTCAAACCACTATCTTTTAATATAATTCCAGCTTGTGTGGGAGGTTTTTTGTACAACACGAATGAGCTCGATTTCAGGGTCAGAGTGGAGCAGAGGAAAGAAGACAAAGCACGAGTCACTTCAGGTCACATATCTGTTAGGTTTCCAGAGGAACCATGAGCTCATGAGACACTAAAGATCGACCGAAACTTTGGACCTGGTAAGAGCTCTTGCATCTCATAAACTAAGAGACTGGAGTCAACTTTATCTACATTTCAAGACTAGCTGGGAACGTGTTATGCATTTTCATTAACCCCAAAAGCTATGGAATCACTTTTTTCTTAATGGTACCTGTACCTTGTAGAGAGGCCTGTGGTGAATCTCCAATTTGTCATTGACAGCTCTGAACTGGGAAGTAAAATGAGGTCTGATTAATCTTTATACTCCAAACCCTGCCCATCACTAGACCCAGAGGCCTCCTTTATCCAATGCTTGTCTTTGACTCTTAAGAAGGCTGAGGCTCGCATAATTCACCAAGTCTCGATCCCGTGTGTCTTTCACCATGAGCCTGGTCAGAGGATTCATTTATATGCTTCCCCCTTCTAGGTTCCCCATTTCTTTATTTGTTCACTGACAGCTGGTTCTATGGTTTCACTTCCTGCTTTGTTTTGGCATACTCAGAGCACTAGACTTGGAGACAGTGCCTTCTTATGTTAGCGTCCATAATATTACTGGTCCTGATATGGCCAATGATAGGCTGCACAGTTGCTACATAAACATGTGAAAACTTCACTGAGCTTCACTGAGAGCCACTGTGTTTTGGATGAATCTGGCTCACAAGAAAATGGAAGGAGGCTAGTGGCCCACATTAGAAGTATCTATCTGGGACCTATCTCCTATTGACTAAAAGCCTTTGGGCAGTCACCTGTTCCCCTAGTTCTCCATCTTCTGGTGGACTTAGCTTGTCTTCTAATAGTTCAATAGTCATAAGACTCTTCCTTAGAAGACTAAGACTAAATCAAACTAGATTGGATTCAGGAAACCACAGATTCCATTTCTATAATGGAATATGGAGAAGGAAAGCACACCTGTCATACTTGAATGTGGGTAGCAGGTGTGACCCCGCAGCAGCCAAGACAGCATCCTGGCTCATTGCCAAGCCCGTGATCCCTGCTTGTTTACCAAGAACCTGATCATGCGCACCTGAATGATCATGCACACCTGAATGATCATGTGCTGTCCACCTGACGCATAGCGTCATACAGCATGATATTGAGTCACTGGCCTATCAACGCGCACCTGTCTGCGTGCATGGCTCATGTACAAAGAGTGCTGAATGCTGATTGGATGATGAAGAGTGGTGAGAGACGAGTGCAGAGGGTGGAGGGGGATAAATTGGGTGATCTCCCAGAATAAAGTGGAGAATAAAGGAAGCTGAAGCTGAAGCTGCTCGAACCCTGCCTTGGTGTACGTGTCATCTTTTCCCCACCTCTGCTGGTCGGAGGCTGGGGTTCACGGCATTTGAATTCTTGTGAATGATTGCCACTGTCTCTTAAGAAACTTGTGTTTAGTGGTCACAATGAGCTTCCTCAGCAAGATGGTCCTTCTGCAGTTGATATGCCCTCTTAGGAGATATATTCTAAGTCCATGATCTATCTTTATAAGGGATCTCTCGCATTACTTAAATGTTTTGACATGAAAATACTGAAGAGGTCAACTGTCCATCAGCCATCATTCCCAGTATTTACAGTTCTCCAAGCATATCCATCCTTAAGCACTGCCTTCTCCCCACATAAGATGTGTAGGGTAAGAGGTCAAGGTGTCCATCAAGTGCAGATAGCTTCTGTCCACATCTGTGCCCAATCAGATCCTTACTAAAAGTTTTGCTTTCTCACTACTGAAGGTCCAAGGAGGTCTCCCTTTCCTTCTAGCTCCAGTCTCCTTAAAAGGAAAACTAAGAGATGTGGGATTCCCTACAGAACCGGGAACCTATACATACACAATCTTGGAGGTACAATACATAAAACAAAATGCCTATCTAATCTGTGGCTTTTCTTGCTGGTGATTGGTTTGTTAGTTCTGAATGAGTGAGATTCATTTCAAGAGTCAAGTGGGAAATGACCCCCCAAGTTGTTAGAGCCAAATATTTCAAATACTAATGAATATCATCGGATAGTTATATTTACTTTCATTAACAGTCATTCATCTCATGTGCAGGGAGCAAAGACTTGGAGGAAATTGCTGTAGCTTGAAGCATCACTAGCCATCCCTAATATGAAGAATTTTCATAGGACCTGCCCACAGGGTTGATTTTCCTTCCTGAACACCATATTCTGTATCCTCCTCAAATTCTTAATATACCTGCCTTCCCCTGAGCAATGAAAAGCCACATTCAATCCCATGTAGCTAACTCAGTGAAACTCTTTCTGTATACCAAAGCCTGTGGCTACCAAGAGAGACACTCTCCTGCATCAAAGGAATTCACAGTGTGGTGTTGGACACAGGAAGACAACCAACCATGTTGACTTCAGTGGCATCTATAATGGGAGAATGATGGAAAAGGGCCAGAGAGATGGTTTGGTGGTTAAAGGCAATGAATGGCTGCTCTTCCAGAAGACAGTTTTATTCCTAGTCCCAATGGAGGCTCACAATCATCTGTAACTACAGGTCTAGAGGATCTTATACCCCCTTCTGGGCTCCCGAGGGCATCAGGCATATACATGGTATACAGACATATATGCAGACAACACACACACACACACACACAAATAGAAATAAGTAAATCATTTAGATAGACAGGTAAAAAGGAGGGAGGAAGGGAGGGAAGGGGAGAGGGAGGGAGGGAAGAGGAGAGGGAGGGAGGGAGGGAAGAGGAGAGGGGAGGAGGGAGGAAGGGAGGGAAGGGGAGA
>NC_034594.1:62368325-62378791 GCF_900095145.1 Mus pahari
GAGGGAGGGAGGGAGGGAGGGAGGGAGGGAGGGAGGGAGGGAAGGAAGCAAGCCAGTAAGCAGCTTTCCTCCTTGGCTTTGGCTTCACTTCATACCCTGACTCCCTCCAGTGATGGACTGTTACCTGGAAGATACCAAATGACCCGCTTCTCCCCCAAGTTGCTCTTGGTCAGAGTGTCTATCACAGCCACAGACAAGGAACTTAAACTTAAACTGTCTCTTCTTGCCTCTTTTCCTCACCTTTCTCTTGATCCACAGTCTCCATATGGCTTCCTGGAGCTTTCGTCTTATAGCTCGGAGTGTGGCTCATTCCCAAGCAGTAAATTGTAGCGTGATATTTACTTCGGTGACAGGGAGGATATCAGTTTTTGAGATAAACAGAGTATTTTATTTTAATTGAACAGCATTCAGATCAGATACTATGAGTTAAAAATAAGCACAGCAGGGTCAGAGAACAGGGTTTCTTTCTCCATATGGGGGTCCACTCAGCTGTTCATGTGTCAACAAGACAGGGCATTGCCGAAAACTGTTTCTTCTGTGGTTGTGTTTGTATGCTGGTTTCTGGCAAGGACACCACATTTAATTATGACCTTGAAAAATTGCAGACATCCCCTTACCAGGTCTCATCAAAAGCAGAACTGACCTTCCCATTCATCTTTGTCAGACTAGCAGCAGCCTTGCTAGGTCACTCGGGGTCACCATTGCTTGCCTCTACCAAGAGCAGGGGAATGCTTCATCCTTCATTCTGCTAAAAAGGCTTGGTTGTGTTTTAACCCCATGAGCTGGTAATGATCCATGCAGCCATCATGGCTCCCTCAAGACTGTGTCACCCTGCAATCAGGAAATTAAACAGGCCATTGGGTAAGTGTGGAGTTGGTTTCAATGGTGCTGAAGGATGCAGTCCTTGGCTCTTGTTATATTATTCCTTTTTATATCCTGGGACCCCACAGGTCTAAATTCGGTTGGGTGTCAGGCTTCTAAACTCAATGCTTCTACTTGTCCTGACTTACATCCTCACCCTCTCCACAAGGCTGTTTTTAAGAATGTTGTGAAGTCTTAGAGAAAGCCAGTGGGGTTTCTGCCAACCTGAAAGTTGGGGAATTGTTTATCTTATTAGCAAAACCAACTGAGTTTGCTTTACCCTCCACTAGAACTTCCTCATAACACTGAGCAAGCTATGTCAAATTATTTTGGAAACTGTTAGGAGGAGTCTGTTTGATATTATTTATAATTCAGTAAACCCTAGCAATTCCTTGGTTGAGCCAGTTTCCTAATTGACCAGACTAAATTCTGTAAAGATTTCTATTATTATTATTCCTTAACATGTATGATCAGCTCATGCAAGCTCCTTGCCAGTATTTTAGCCCAAGCAGAGTCACTATCATGACCCCAAGCAGAATGCACACATCTGCTAGGCATAGTCCCGAATTACTGGGGACAGACTGGGAAGGGTGTGCAAGATGGCATAAGAGTTGGGGCTTATGTCCGTCAGAGAAACTTTTGGAGTGTGAACAACAGACCTAATTCAGGCCCAATCTACCTGAAAGCAGAACAGTCCATAGGTGACAGTCCACACCTGGGTTAGAATAATAGTTATAGCAGAAATACATAGATACTTGCTGTTTATAAACACTTGCCACTCTCACCCAAAAAAAAGTGACTCTCCATCTGCTGGCAGCCATCCAACTGTCCTAGATGGTTTTGCTTTTTAATCTTCCAGATGATTCCAGTGTCAAACCTACAACTTCCAGATCCCGAAAACAAAGTGCAGGAGGCTCAGTTAAATTGGAGTTTTAGATAGCAACTAATAAATTGTTTCACATAAGTATACCCTAAATACTTCATAAGATATACGAAAAAGAGGACTTATTTGTTCATTGTCTAAATTCATATTTGTTCTGAATTTTATCTCCATCACTTCTCTTCCCCACCAATAGCCAAGTTTAATAACAGGGCTTCAGAGAAAGTCTTTGGATAGAAAGAAGCCCAAGCAGAACTTCAAGGTCAAGATGCTCCTTCAAGAGAAATGGAGGGATTGACCTGGGAAAGGAGTGGTTGGATGAAGGACAAGGAGGCATGGAGGGAGAGGAAAATGAAGGTGGACTGAATGTAACATATGAGAGAAAATTGTTCCTTCAAGATCAAGATAAATGATATATGATGCTTAACTTTCATCGTCAACTTGAATGGTTTTTTTTGTTTGTTTGTTTTTTTATCACTTGGGAGATTAGTGAGGCCAGCTTCTCATTGTATCAATGATGATGTTTCCACCGATGATTAATAGAAGGGGAAAGAGACACCTGAGAATGGGTAGCATTGCCCCAAGGGTTTGGGTCTAGAAGGAATTAAAGGAGAAAGTGGGGTGGGTACCAGCATTCTCCCTCTTTCTCTGCTTGTTCTCCTCCATGATATGAAGTTTATCCCCATATTCCTCACCAAAATGGACCAAACCATTTGAAACCATAAACAAAGTAAACGCTTCATCCTTAAGTTCTTTCTCTCACATGTTTGGTTAAAGTTTTGATAGATGGAACTAATGTGATAGCTAGTAGTAACCAAGTAGGGTCTTTGCTGGGACTACCTGCTCATGAAACTCTTAAGCCTTTGCAATTGGTTTGAAGAACGAATGTGGTGGAGTTTGTAGATACAAGCTAGAGAAGTCCCAAATGCTCCAAACAGGCCTTAATTGGGGATTTTAAGTGCAGAAGACCAAAATGCCAATACATATGCAAACAGCATACTTGGGAACAAAGACTATTGATCAACAGTCTACAGTTCTGTCTGATATATTCTGGCAAATTATCTGAGTACATTGCACTTACAAATTCACATATTAGGGAAGGTGTAGTGGCTATTCCTGGTTGTCAACTTGACTATATTTGGAATAAACTACAATCCAGAATTGGAAGGCTCACCAGTGACCCTAATTTGGAGGCTGGGAGATAGAAGTTTCTGATCTAGATCTTGGTATGGAGATCTTGAGGCATAGTGGCTATGGATTGCAGAAGATTAAGACAGGGAGATCTCCAAATTCAAGGTCATCTGGGATTAAAGGTGTGGTGGCACACACCTTTAATCTGGGCTACACCTTCTGCTGGAGACCATATAAGGATATTGGAAGAAGGGAGTCTGGTGCTCGCTCTTTTGCCTTCTTGCCGTGTGGGACTAAGCAACTGCTAGATCCTTGGACTTCCATTCACAGCTACTACTGAACCATTGTTGGGAATTGGACTGCAGACTGTAAGTCATCAATAAATTCCTTTACTATATAGAGCATATCNGTAAGTTCTGTGACTCTAGAGAACCCTGACTAATACAGAAGGCTAAGTATAAAGGTGATGGAATGACTAATCTGGTGAAGGAACTTCAGGTAGTTTTGCAGCGAAGCTGAAGCATGGTTATTGTTGGATGCTCTTAGTCAAATTTACAGTGAGACTCAGGAACAAAAAGCATAAGAAGGGTTCAAATGATGTGCAGCTGGACAAGAAAAGGAGCAAGCTGAAAAGTGAGGTGAATAAGAAGCCAATCACTTTGCACTAGACCATGGGAAATTTCCCAGATTCCACAGCCTGCAGAGTGTAAAGTAGTAAGTTCAGTCAAAGAACTTCCCCTTGAGGAAGACCTTTCAGATCATCCTGTTTGGGCAGGATCACAGAGAGAAATTATGGTTGAGATTCAGCCACATTCAGAAGTCTGCTGAGGAAAATTGAGATGATTAGCAGAGCCATCCCAGGAGAGAGGTTATGTAGACCCCCCAAGGGAAAATCCACGGCCCTGTGGACTGCAAATAATGAAGTAGTAGGGGTGGGTTTCCCAAGCCTGTTCAGGAGCAGACCAAACTACAATATGCCTCAGATACCAGAGATAGACTGCAAGATTTCTTTGCTCTATTGGGTTTCAGTTTTTCTTTGATTCCATCCTTTCTTTCTATAACTCTGTTCCTCTCTTATGATGTAAGAGTGTTCACTCTGTGACATTTTATGTTTAAAATATGTAACCAGTTTTTGGTTTTATGAGAGTTGATAGCTTGGGCATCTGAAGTGGAAATTTCTGGTTTCTTTGGAAACTCAGTTGTGTTAGGTGATGTTTTTTAGAAACTCTTATGAGAAGATGTTTTTGCTGAACCAGACATGTGGGAGAATGTTTTGCTGAGAACAGACACATGGTGTTTTTCTGGAAACTGTCTGAAAAGGGGGCATGTGATGTCTTGCTAGAGCGGACACTTGAGAAAACACATGATGTTTGAAAGGGGTATAAATATAACCCAACAGACAGATGGCACTGCTGAGTGGTATTGGTTCAGCCTGGCCATTATTTGCTGGTCAGCATTGAGCTTTACCGATGCTGGTCTTCGATGATGATGTTTTGTAGTATTAGTTCGTCTTCCCACCCTTTGCTGATCATTGCCGTGACTTCATTAAAACAAACAAACAAATGAAAAAACACCACCAAAAACTTTTGGTAGTACTCAGGTGGCTTCTTGATGACTCCTTGAACTCAGGTTGATTGACAGAGCCCCTCGGTTTCTTCTGGATCAAACTGCCATTGCTGGTTTGTAAATGGTGTTTGTGAGTAGATCAAGCTGCTGCTGCTGATTCATATGAACTGAACTGCTGATATCCTGACAACACAGATTGAATTTGCTCCAAAACCTATTTTTAAACAGGCCCACATCCTTCTTTGCCCTATTAACCTTTCCTTTCCACTACCTCTGGTGGTTGGTGAGCTAAAAGGGAGGTTAAAGCATTCTTATAAAAAGTAGGTCTTAAAAAATATAAGCCTACAGGCATCAGTAGAGACTTTGAACTTTGGTTTTTAAGTGGTGTTATAACTCTTAAAACTATCTGGATTCATGGATCTGGACTATATATAATCTGAATATGAGGTAGACATGGGAGTTTTACAAATCCAGAGATAGAAATATTATGATTGAAAGTGATGTACTTAGGTATAAAATTAATGGTGAAGGCAACTGGCCTTGTGATAGTTAGCTTCCATTGTAAACTTGTTTTAGCATCACAGAGGGGATTGTGTTATACCTCTAGGTGTGTCTGAGAGAATGTTTCTAGAGATGACTAGTCGAGAGAAAACATCATCCCTGAATGTAGGTAACATCATCGCATTGGCTTGGTATCTTGTAGGAATAAAAGGCAAGAGGAGAGACAAGCACTGGTACCCTCCTCCAATTTCCTCTATGCCATGATGTGAGCTCTTGCACCATGCTTTCCCTTCTGTGATGGACTGAACCTCCAAACTGAGGAAATCCTTCCTCCTTTATTTTTATTATGTATTTTGTCAATGACAATTTAAGTTATTGATATAGGAGCTCAGCAGCTAAGAACACTGGCTCCTCTTGAGAAAACACAAGTTCAGTTCCTAGCACCTGAGCGGCAGCTCACAATCATCTAACAGATGCCCACTTCTGGTCTCCATGAGGATCTGGCATGTATATGGGACACATATACCTACATGCAGGCAACAAAATTCCAGTACATAAAAAATAAAAATATTTTAAAAATAATTAATATAAGTGAATAGCCCTTGATCCCGAAGGTGTTTTTTAAAAGACAGGATGTGGAAATGAAATAGATGCCATCGTCTAGATCAACAAGGTTTAATTCTTGAGACTTTTCTTGACAGAAGGAAACAATGTTATTAACTGAAATGTAAATGAAGCAAGTGAGTATCTGTGAACCCCAGTGTGCTGCATTATATAGACCTCATAGCTTGTAGTATTTTTCCATACAATTTAGTATATTGTAGGCACAGTAAATAGATGAACCTTCAACCAGAGCCTGGCAATGGCTTAAATGCTCCCAGCAGAACAAAAATCACTTATATAAACCTCCATTTCCCACCACTATGAACTGGGCATCTTCTGAACACAGTCTATAGAATGTTTGTCAATTAATATTACTCTTCTAACCAACTTTGTGTCTCAAAGACCTGGTGAAACGTCCTCAGTCTAAATTCCCCAGGGATTAAAAATACAACCAAACAAGCAAGAGACAAAACACTTCATAATAGTGGGAGCAACATTAAAAGGGTGAAAAGAGAAAAGCCAGACCCGGGACTGAGTTTCTTTCCCAGACAGAAAGGCCAGGGTAGCAGAGGAAATATGGACAAGTGGCCACTGCTGCAACATCCCAGGAAAGCAGCTACATACTGGTAGCTTGATTTCAAGGGCCATGGCCATGCCAAGGGAATGTTCCAGATCTGCCTACCTAAAACCCAAACACATCTAAAGTCATCTGTGATTTACAAGTGATTAACTTAGCACCAGGTGGGATTCTGTGTGTGGCTAGCCTGGTTACACAAGTATTAATGTCCCAACCAAACTTCCATAAACAGGCCTTTCCTGGCACACATTTTTCCTATTTGGTGAAGGAATTGGGAGTAGCTGGGTATCTCAGGCTACCAGCTCAGAAAGCTGGCCAACTCTTGCCATCCCTGTTCTTCACTAGTTCCAGGGTGTTCAGCCTCCTCCTAACCTCTCCACCACCCCCCCCACATACATAACACTCACTCACTTCTAGTGTTTCCCTCCTGACCACATGACTAATTACAATCTAGAAAGATCTTGAAGACACCCATTAATCTCTGAGAATAAGACTATGAAATTCAACTTCTTCAATGAGGTCCTCTTAGAACCTTGGAAGCCACAAGATCCTTCCTGGGGCAATCAGCCCAGTTCATGAGGCTGCCGTAGCTCGCTGGCAGCAATCCGTGACCACAGTGACTCATGTGGCATCCACCCACCCACAAGGCCTCCCTGGATGAGGACACCATCTGGCCAGCAGGAACAATGTCACAGCGCCAGGCCACCCTGGAGGGTTGATGAGACAGGGGCTGAACTCTCCAGGGTACAGACGCTCTTCTTCTCCCTTGTGCTATTCGTGGGGGTTATTCAAGAGGCATTCCTTGACACATTCCAATGTGATCTGAGCTCAACACTGGGCCAATGTGGGTAGCAGATGAGGGAGAAGATGCTGGCCTCCAAACTCTTAGCACCAATCTAAAGGATGGAGAGGGAAGGAAAGCCTCCTGGGAGGAAGGTTAGTTGTCTGAAATGAGTTGAAAGAGTGTTTTGGCATCTGGGGAAAGAGATAAGAAGGGCTGGTGGTTAGAAACATGGAAGATAACTCCATGGGCAGACTTGCTTTACCCTCCCAACAAAGCCACATCTAGACAGGTGGCCTGAGAAGCACTGCAACTGGCAGAGATATGTACCCAAAGGTAGGCACTAGGCTCTCACTAATGAGGGCGGGACATTGGAAAGTCTCTTCACTGTGCACCTGTTGACACAGCACCCAAATGTTAGAGAGCAGCTCCTGGAGAGTCAATTACCTCTTGTTCAGTCACCATCTGTCTACTCCATGTCAATTCCAAGTCTGACCCTGGGGTGCAAGCAGAGTAGGTTTTGCTGGCCTGGTTGCATGGTGGAATACATATATGTATGCCTTGTAACTTCCTCTAGGACAAGTGGAGGAGACTTTACTGACCACTAGAGATTTGTGGCCTTTATTGGAAATAAATGGACAAAAAGCTGGAAGACCTTTTGTAGCCACACAAGATAAATGTGGTGACAAAGTAAATCCAAATTTTTCCATGGTTGGACTCAGAAGCACATGCTAAATATAGTGTTTGTTGTTACAATATATAATGTTCTAGAATAATATAAATTTGAAGGGAGATTGTCAATCCCTTGAAGAATGTAGTGATCCACACAAGTTAGAGCCACTGACTAAGACAAAGTCCCTCAGTGGTCAAGTGGACAACTCTGAGCATCCCTCAGCCCCACTGAACCACTGAAGGTTGGACAAGCCCTGTATGCCAAGGTTTCATCATTCCTCTCTTGCATGCATCAGGGGAGGAGAGTCTCTCTCTTGGATTATGTCCTGCCAGGTATCAGGGGAGGGGCTAAGTAAAAGAAGCCACTGTACTCTGTGAGGCAAAGGGAAGAGAGCAAGTGTAGTGAGGATGGAACCTAGCATCTCCCACAGACCAGGGACATACTCACCCCCAGCTCCTCCCACAGAACAGGCAGGTGCTCATCCCCCCTGAGCCACAGCCACAGCTGAACCTCCTTCTAGGGCAAGGTACAAATGAAGCCAGTGTGAGAACAGTCTGGAAGTTCCTGATTGCAGAAGCCCCCATGTCCTCCAGGCTTCAGAATGGTGAATTAGATGACCATCATAAGAGGGACTTCCCAAAGACTCTGAACAGAGGTAACCAGAGAAAGCAGCCTTGATCTTGCTGGCTCCTCTGCCTATTTCCTTGGCATGGAAAGAACCCCAAATTAGTTATTTCACCATGAGGACATTTTTAACAGAAATTATTTGCTTTGGTAATTTTCTTTTAATTTTAAAAATCTACATGTATGGGTATTTTGCCTGCATGTTTATCTGTGTATCATATACATAACTTAGCACCTCTTGGTGCTCACAGAGGCCAGACAAGGGTGTCAGATTCCCTAACCCTGGAATTTCAGATACTTGTAAACAGACATGTGGGTTCTGGAAGCCCCACTTGAGTCCTCTAAATGAGCAGCCAGTGCTCTGAGCAGCTGAGCCATCTCTCCAGCCCACAAGATTTGTTTTTAATATAACTTAACTAAATATACAATCAGTAGATTAAGACTTTGGAACCAGGAGTTAGAGGTTAATTTCAGTAATAGCCAGATTTTCATGTGTAACTGGGTTGCAAATCTTTTTTTAATTTACCGGACCTTGCTTCAGGCACTTGCAGGTTCCTCTTCGAGGGTGGGGTGAAAGGGGAGGGTGGGGCTTTGAAAACACAGTGAGGGCCCCACCCAATCCCTGAGGGCAGAGAATCCAGCATAGATTCCATTGCCAGTGGTTTGACAGCACCCAAGTTCACTAATGGGATTTTTATAGGCAACAGCAAACACAGCAACACAGTTAACTGACAACAATGTTTAATTGCTTTCTTCCTCCCATTGACTTAAAGGCCCTGCTCACAATGTGAGCTGCAGCCTTCCCCACGTAGAAAGCAGTGCCTGGCTCTTCCACATCCTAATTTGCACCACCTCCTCCCTGCAGATACCCCAAAACTGCAACACACCCCTCCCCACACAGTCTATTTAAGACAGCCAACTTGAATAAATTGCAGCCACTCTATAAACTGTCAGAACAAAGTGGGGCCCATAACAGGGCCAGAATAGATGTCTCAGGACTCACTGTCCAGTGAGAAATGTCCTAGAACCTGCTCTGAGCCAGGCTAGTGAGTCACAAAAGAAGACTGGCAAAACTCTGCTGGGGTAAAAACACTGATTTCGATAGCAGAGATAAAAAGGAAAAGTCCAGAAGAGCTTAGATAGGCTTTTCAAACACCCAGGTGCAATGGGGCAGAAATACTTGGAAGGGAATGTTGGGTAATGTTACTCAGGAAGCAATGGAGAACTCCAGTCAATGGAATGAGGCTGAGAGATGGGGTTTCCCCCTCAAAAGGAATCATGCATGGGGACCAGCCAGGTAAGTCTTCTGTCCAGATAGAACAAAAGAGGACAAGCAGGCCATGTCTTGATCTCAGAGCATCTGGGGAATGGGTCTTCCTTGAAAGATAACACCTGGGAAATGGTTCTGCCCATGCTAAGGGGAGATTTCCTGTGTTGAGCTACCACAAAGTGGAATGTAGAATTCCGAATCTTGTGGCAGAGATCCGGCCATTTAATCCAGAAAAAAAATGAACCCTCCACCCCTGAGCTTGAAAAGCAATGCCTTGCAAAGTAGCCAATCAACATGGATGCTACCCACCAAGTCCCTAGTGCCACACCCACCACCTCCAACATAACAAACCCCACATTCAAAGCTATTGTGTAACTTATTCTACTGTGGAAGCTAAGGAGCTTGTGATACTTACTCTATGATGTCATCGTGTCCTGTCTGTTGCCACTTTGGAGGCAATTGATTTGAGAACTAATGCACATTTATTCGAAGTAAGCCTTAAAACTCAGGTCAAGAGCAAAGTCCCCACTCTTCTAGTTTGGAGGAGGAGAGCCTTTGCACACGAATTCTGCCCTGTGCCAAAGGTTTTCTGCCCTAATCCCCTGAGTTCTAAGCAGATGTTCCTGGGAAACTCTGTGAGTTATATCCTACTGGGTTCAAATAGTAAACACTAGAGCTAAATCATTTCTCCAGCAACCTTAGCCACTTCCCTCTGTCCCACCTCTGTCTTCGGGCACTCAGATGACCTCTGTGTAGCCAATGATGACCAGCAAGGGGAAATGAATGACTTACAGGGTGTGAACAATGTGCCAGGAGATATGGTATCACGCCTTCCAGCTCATGAGTCTCTTGGTGGCTTTTGTTTTTTTTTTTTTTTTTTTTTTTTTTTTTTTTTTTTTTTTTTTTTTTAGAAGACCATTTATTAGAAAGAAGCCAGTGAGACATTGTGGCAGCAGATAGGACGGGTTTGTGAAGGGCCAGGGGCGAAGGGCAGCAGCC
>NC_034594.1:62379798-62382541 GCF_900095145.1 Mus pahari
CTGTGCCCTGCAGCATGTTCTGGCGGAGCAGGTCCCCGCTGGAGAGGTGCTTCAGCTCGAAGTGTTTGGTGATGCGTGACGACACGGTGCCCTTGCCGGAGCCCGGGGCCCCCATGATCACGGCGCGCAGCAGCCGCCCCGACGCCCCCATGGTGGCCGGCGGTGGCCCGAGCTGCGCAGACGCTGGACTGCGGCCTGGCCTGCGCGCTCACAGGCTCCGCGGCCCTGGAGGGCTGGCAGCTGCAAGCCTCTTGGTGGCTTTTAATAGCATTGTGTCCCACATGTCTTAGCAAAGTGACCATTCCAACTTTCTAGGCTTCCCCTAGCTGACCTCCAAAGGGAGGGTTGAACAATGGGATTCCAAATATCTCAACAGTTAAGCAAAGTCAGTATGGAAGGTTCTACTAGCTCATAGAAAATGCCCTCTACACACACAGCTGGCACAGGAAATCCAGAGTTAATTCTTACTCTGTCTTGTCATCTGAGACTCAGCAGGGCTTCTTCTGTACCCAGCGCTATTCAGAAATGCAGAGCCACACTCCTGGGCAAAGTATGACATCCATCCATGGCTATGGGCAATCCCTAGCCCATCAGCTGTCTCCAATATCCCTCACACAGCAAAGCTTGATTGGTGGCTGGCTGGCACGTAGTAGGTATTCTGTGAATATTTACTGCATGATACATTTAGGGAGGGTCAGGATTCCCAGCCTATAAATGCACCTGCCCTACTTTCATTTTTGTTACTGTGATAAAATGTCCTGACCAAAAGCAACTTAAGGGAAGACAGGGTTCATTTGACTTACAACTCCAAGTTAATAACCCATCGCTGCAAGGGGAGGCACAGAGGCAGGTGCCTGAGACAGCTGGTCACATTGTGCCCACAGTCCAGAGCGGAGAAAACCTATGCATGCACACTGTCTACTTCCTGCTGCTTCTGCTGCTCAGCTAGTTTTCTTCAATCTTCTTCAATTCAGGGCCCCGCCCACGAAAAGGGACTACTCACCCCAGTAGTTCCCACCTCACCAATCAGGACAATTCGCCGCAGCTCAATCTGATCTACATAACTTCTCAGTTAAGACTTCCTTCTCAGGTACATCGAGATTGGGTCAAGTTGACACTTTAAGCTAATCGGCATAGTTTCCAAGCTATTTGGAAATGGCAATGCCAAGTGACAAAGTCACTGAACACTCCTGGGTGGATGGGTAGGTGGATGGTAACTAGGAAGAGAATTCTAACATGGCTCCACATCTTTCAAACTGTGGGGCCTTGGGAAGCTATTTAAACTCTCTAGATCTTAGTTTCCTCGATTAAAATAGGCAGTAATAAAGATTCCTATCTCACAGGGTCACTGTGAGGATTAAAGGATAGGATTTGTGCAAACCTCTTAGAACTTCATCCAGGACGAAACTGGCTTTAACAGATGCTGAGAATCGTCATTAAAACAGTAAGTACACGGCAGGCTCTCGTAAAGAAAACCTTGAATCAATCTAAATCATGAAGAACCACGATGGTTCTCAGAGCCAAACACTTCAAAGTTAGTAGCACACTGCTAGCATCACAAGTTGGTGGGGGAGGGGCATTTGAGAATCTACCCAGGAGGCACACGCAACAGGGTTCCAGGTAGATTTGTGGTCTGAATGGGTAGAATTGAATGAATGAAACAGAATGAGCGGACAGATGGACAACAGAAAAAGACCCCAAGGGAAGGACAGTGTTGTCTGCTCAGTGGCTCTCACCCAATTGTGATTTGCTATCCAGAGGCTACTTGACAATCTCTGTCCTGGTTTTTTGTTTCCTTAACTGGGAGGTCCCGCTGGTAACCATGGGTAAGAGCTGAGTGATGCACGGGGCACTGCAAGGTATAAGACAGCCTCCAACAAAGGATGGACCTGCCAAAGCACCGCGCGTGCGTGCGTGCGTGCGTGCATGTGTGTGTGTGTGAGAGAGAGACAGAGACAGAGACAGAGACAGAGAGAGACAGAGAGAATGCCTGCCTTTGTAAGCAGTAAGACACAGGAGCATGCGTGCTGAGGCTAAGTCTGACTCACACTAGCTCAACCAAGACTCCCCTTGTGTGCTTCACATGCTCTGCATGAAGGCTCCAGAGAAGCTTCTGTGTGAGAAGGAGCACTCCCTCCTGAGTGAGGAGCACTCCCTCCTGAGTTAACTTGGAATTCCCACTGGGATCCACATTTCGGAAAGCTCTGAAAGCTCACAAGCACTGCTTGGCTTCAGTATAAGGAAACCACAATATTTGAATTTCAAATTGTTCAGGGGCCTTTTGGGTTGAGAAAGCAGGAAATTGCCTTATTAAAAGATAATTTGCCCATGGAGTGTTTTCCACACAGGGTAGTTTAATAAGAAAAGGATTTCAATTTTGTGAACATTCTCTTTAGCACATTGGAGTTTTCAATGAAGCCGGCAGGAAAATGACAATTGACTGTCTCTTGGCCTCCCCTGCCCCACCACAGCCAGGCAATGTTTTTGTGGGAGAAATTTTAATCTGCAGATTAGAAATTTTAAATAACCAATGTGGAAACTCACTTGGGCAAAACTTACATCCTAAAACCAGGATGCTTCTCACTCCAGCAACTGAGAGTCCCGTGTCTTCTTAGTCAATCTTGTGTCTGTGTGTGTGTGTGTGTGTGTGTTCTTGTGTTCTGTGTTTGTCTCTGTGTGTGTCTGTGTGTATGTGTCTGTGTCTGTGTGTGTGTCCTCTCTCTTTGTGTCTGTGTGTGTGTGT
>NC_034594.1:62382558-62388752 GCF_900095145.1 Mus pahari
TGTGTGTGTGTGTGTGTGTGTGTGTGTGTGTGTGTGCGCAGGGATGCACCTGCCACAGCACACATAGGGAGGTCAGTGAGCAACCCCAGGCTCATAGGCCAGGCTCACTGTCCCATGAGCTCCCAACGATTCTCCTGCCTCTGCCTCCCATCTCTCTTCACAGGAGAATGCTAGGACCATGCATACATAGACTACTGCATGTGTTTCACTTGGTGAACTCAGGTTTCCACAGCAATGCTACTCTTTACTCACTGAACCATTTCCTCAGTCACACTTCTGGCCAAAGTCCTGCATGGTGGCCTTCCTTCCCTCAGCATGAGACAGCTGGATTACCCACCGGCTAGAGGTCCTCTGCCTCAACCCACTTCCCTGTCTTCACTCCTACCCACTGTCTCCATCAACTTTTCTTACTGGTCATATCTTTTTAAGCTTTCTTGGTGTTTCAATATTTATTTAGATCTCTCACATCTATCTTTGGATGGCACTGGCAAGTGTATTTTTAATTCTGTCACTAAAACTCCAGTGTGGACCATTTCCACCCACCAGGCACTTCCTACAGGAACCTTCCCCAGTCTCCCCCAATCCCATCTTCTGTATCCAGTGGCAATTGCTATTTGGATTTTTAATCAAGATGATTTGATTCCCCCCCCCCCCNNNTTGGAATTTCACAGGAATGTGAAAACATCTCTCCCTCCCCTGGTGAGACCTGCTTGATGTTCACACCTGCAGGATGCAGCTACATTGCTGTGTCCCACAAGTTCTATCTGTTTTACTTTTAAGTGCCTCTGCAGCATCTAGTGGAAAACAACTGTAAATACTTTAGTGTGGGACTTTCTAAAAATGCTTTTCTTGCTCTCAGGAAGACACATACCTAGAAGTTGATGCTTATGCAGCTGCGCCTGTCTGTGATCAACACTTGTGCTACAACCTGACGCTGTCCTTCAGCTCCTCAGAGAATGTGAGCTCAACTGAGGCTTCATACATCTTCCCTACCCCTCACCTGAGTAAGCTCTTCCCCTTCTTCAGGTCCTGACTTAGGTGCCACTTCATTGCAAGAAAGGAGAGCTTTGAAAAGCCCTCCCCAGTGTGCTGGAGACAGGTTGCACCATTTATAGACTATAGCTAAGCTTGTCTACACAGCCTTGTGGAGGCAGGACTACACCATTTGTACGATTTAGCTATGCCTGTACATAAAGTCTCGTGGAAGCCCGTGAATAGAATAAGGTTAATTCAAGTCCACAAAGTCAGAAGCCATTGCAGGCTCCAGCGGTCCTGAGTACAGTGAGTCTTGCTTATCAACTTCTGACTTCCTGGGCAGTACAGTAACAACATCAATGTGAAGATGCTCCCTCTGCAGCGCTGTGAGTACATCACGACACACTGTGGGCCATAAGCACTTACTATCAGAAAGGGCATGGTAACCTACTTTGTGATAATAGCCACATCTAAAAATAAGAGCATCAGCACCATAGTAACAAAAGACAAGCTGGAGGTTTATATATATATATATATATATACACACACACACAGGGGTTGGGGGAGGAACACATCCATGCAATCCGCTCTCCCATCATCATCAAAATCGTTTTTCCATGATGTTTAAGCACACATAGTTACTCACTCCAGGCCATTATCAAGTAAATGATTAAAGCAAAGTGCTAATCCACTCTGCTATAAATACACTGCCACAGATCAGAGTTCGTCTTTCCTTCATTATGTTCTTGGATGAGTAATTATATATGTATTTTCTTACTGGATGAAGGTCTGGTGTAAACTAAGCCAAACTTGGAAGTTAGGAGCCTTTCCTGTGGAACTTGTTGTTTATATCTACCTAACCCAGAACTAGTGCTCAGTGAGGTGATTATGCATCATGGGTAGAGAGACGGATCCGTAGGTAAGAGCACTTAACTGCTCAAGTATGGGAACCTGAGTTTGGATGCCCAGCAACCAGGTAAAAGCTAAGTAGAGTCTCACTTTCCCATAAGGCCAGTGCTGCAAGAAGGGATAACATGTGGATCCCTGGGGCTTGCAGGCTGGCTAACTTGGCCAAAGAACTGGTGAGCTCCAGAACTTGACCTTGTCTCAAGAGGTTAAGGTGGTGGGTGTGATGGCAGAGTAGGACATCTGATAGCTTTCTGTGGCCTCCACATACACAACCACACACCTACACACAATACACACATACACCCACACCACACATACACACGGGGGGAGGAGAAGAGGAGGAGGAGGAGGAGAAGGAGGAAGAAGAAGAGGAGGAGGAGGAGGAGGAGGAGGAGGAGGAGGAGAGTGAAAATGGCCTGAGAGGACGTACAGCCCTGTGGACACTGCCCTGGAGTGCCACGGGAAAATAAACAGAAATGGATGGAGCTGTAGTGAGACAGCATTGCCAGACCCTCTCCTGTCCATCCATCTAGGTGTCATCCATCTGTTGCGTCTTTCCAGCAGTTATATAACTAACAGAATTAATAATTTATTCTTTATTTTCAAACACTTAAAATATTAGCATATTGTGCTGTGTTGTTTAATAAGCAGAGTGTAGGTGTACTGCTATGTCACTTGTTAGATTAGGGACAGATGTTCTGAGGGCAGAGAGGGATGGAGCAGCATCTGAAATTACTTGATGCCCACCCTCGAGCCTGATTTCCAGACATCTTTTGGCCTTACCAAATGGTTCCATGTGAAGTTCAAGTTGCAGTCCCCAAAATGATAGTGGGACTTCAATGCAGGGTTTGGAGAAAAGTGGAGCTGGGTGCACAGAGACTCTGAACTGCCTTCAGGTTTTAAAGGACAGGGGAAAAAAGCTGTTCTCAAGGCAATTTTATTGCACCTACACAGGAGAACAGCAAGACATTTCTTGAGGCTAAGGTCCTGCCTGCTATGAGTGGACATATCCCTGGATTTCTTGTACCTCAACATTGATACAGTCTGTATCTCATGAGGAGATTCATGGCTTTGACAAGAATTTCTCTGATTCTTGCCCATTCTTCATATTGATAAACAACACTATCCATCAGAAAGGTACAGACTGCCAGAGTTCAGGAAACGGTCCAGGCAGCTATAGAGATGCTGCATTAGTCCTGAAATAAAATATCCGATGGAACCTAGTTTTATAAAGAAAGAGGGACCTAATTATCCCAGAATTCTAGAGGCTCAAGTTCCAAGATCAGTTAGCGTTCTGTGAAGGAATCCTGCTGGTTGGTGCCTTAATGGTAGGAGTCATTGTGTCACAATGGAAGCCAGAAAACCATTTAAGATCTGAGCTGTCTCCTAATGGGTTCTCAGGAGAGGAACCTTAGTCCTTTACAAAGGCAGATCCCAAATGACTTAAAGACCTCATTCCAAGCCTCCCTTTCTTAAAGGTCCCATATCAATTCTTAGGGATCACACCTTTAGCATATGAACCTCCCAGAGACAGTCAAACTGCGATCCATCACTCAAGATTCTTAAATGTCATAAGCACTTGGGTGAGTTGACAACCAATATCATATCTGAAGCATTTTGTGTTTTTAAAGAATGAGACAAGTGAATCCTCGACCTGCTAACGTTTATTCAATATTCTTTGAAATTAGCAAGAATCATAAGAAGCACATATCAATCAAATACAGCCACAAAAATTGTCTTGGGTATAAATAAATGTGCACTATAAGAAACACTACAGAAGGGACTGGCACCTCTTACATGTCACTACCTCTTAGCAAGAAACACCTGCAACGTAATTTAGTCCACTCACAATTAAAAAGAAAAATGCTTGACTTTTAAAGAAAAAACTGTAGGTTGAAACTGATCACTATTTGCCTCCCTAGACTCTTTCCTTGTTTATGTTTACAAGGTCAAGTTCAAGGACTGATACAAAAAAAAAAAAAAAAAACGACTAAAACAAACTGTTAAGAACAACATTTCCTCAAAGTTCAACACAACAGTGCAGAAAATAAGTTACTTACCCATGCACAGAATAAGGCAGAGGCTAATTTCATTCAGGTTAGGAATAATAAATTTAACTAGTTTTCATTTTTCACAAAACAAACATCTCGGACGCCACGTCATATTAAGTAACGATTATACTGAATTATGCATCATACTCTATTTATTTTCCTAACTCTACTCAGAAAGCCGGCATCACACATCAGAAGAAACTCTTCCTACTAAGGTTTATTCTGTAACAACCAGAAGTCCGTCTGGGTTTTATGGAGGGTCTACTGTCAAAAGAGCCCATCCTTGTTGAAGTATACAGTGTTGAGAGCTGAAAGTACATTAAAACATGGTCTACGGATTTCACAAATTCTGGTTTTTTTTAAAATACTGTTTTTTAAACTAAAAGCTGCAGAAAATTAGTTCCTCGGTAGTCTACTGAAAACTCTTGAGCAGCTAACATTTTACATCTCTTAAGCTTTTTAATTTTCTTAAAAATATTTAAACGATCTTAATATCTCATATGTTTTTGAAAAATAATCCCAAAAAAAGATTACAAATCTTTTGTTTTAATCAGTGTGACCAAGGGCTTGTCATCGGGGCTGTAATCCTCATAGGCAATGGGAGTCACGTCGTACATTGCAGGCCGAGACTTCTTCCCAAACCTGAAATCATAGACACAGAGGACTCTGGTTACATGAGTATTGGACCTCAAGTTCTAGTCAAGGTAGGTGGTAAGAATAACTTCCATCAAGTAGCTGTTGCCTGTGCATGGGGATCTAAGCTCGACTCTCTAACATTTATATAAAACTGGGGCAGAGGTGCTGCTGTAACCCAGTGCTGGAGGCAAGGAGGGGAACCGGTGGATCCCAGGTCTCTTGGCAACCCAGCCCAGCAAATTGGTGAGCTGAGCTGAGCTGAGCTGAGCTCTGGGTTTAATGAAGGACACTGTCTCAAAAATTAGTAGGCAGGACAACCAAGAAAGTAGCTGCACATGAACCTTTGACCTTCACATACACATACTCATACACACACACATACACACACATACACATGCACACAACACATACTTACACATACATAACCTATGTACAACACACAGAGACATATACTCACATACATCTGTATAACATACACATGCATATACCCACATACCCAGATATAACACACACATACATATACATGCATAACCTACATATAATATACATACACATGCATGCACTCACATACCTACATATAACATAGACACACATTCAAGCATATATATACTCACATACCCATATACATCTATTACCCATATGCAAGAACAGCATTCAAGAGTTAAATGGAACTACAAAAATGCTCTGAAGTTTATACTTTAGCATGTACAAAAATTTGACGCATATTGATATTAGCACTGAAGGATGCTAGTTCATTAGTTCAGGAGGCAATCTGGATTAATGAGAAAGCATCCTGGTTAAATCTTAGTGGATCAGGCAGCAGGACAGCTCCACAGAAGACTTAAGAAGACATATATTGATTTCTCCTTTTCATCAAGTCCCATAAATATCTGGAGTGACAGTTTTGTTTTACATCCACTCTTATGACTAGCATACACAATGGCAGGTGATGGTCCCCAGGTAGCACTCAGACAGCCTCTGCCCTGGTGAAAAGGCTCTGCCATCCTTTGAGATTCCCAACACAAAAACCTCAGCAGAAAGAAATAACTTAAAACACCGAGGTGTTTGTCCACAAATGCTGCTGGGGATCACCATCAAGTCCTACCCTTCAGGGATCACCATCAAGTCCTACCCTTCAGTTGTCTTGGCCCTCAGGAGCACTCTTTTTCTCTGAGTACCAAGCTATTGTCCCAACAGATCCATTTGTATCACAGTCTCCTCAGCAGCAGGACTGATGCCCAGAAGTTAGCAGAATCAAAACACCAAGTGCAGGACTTTCTGCCAAGCCAGTATTCAGAGAGCAGTTATTAAAACATGGTGTGTTCAACTTCTGGGTGGTCTCTTCCAACTTGAGACCTCAGTTTCCCCCAAGTCTCCAGAGTGGAACACGTTTTAAAGTCTTCCATGGAAACCTACCATGTTTCTTCTCACATATAACATAAAAACAAAACAAAACAAAGCAAAAACAAAATCAAAAACTGACTTTACATCCAACAGGGCTCATTTAAAAGAGATTTAAAATTTTTGGAGTTCAGCTTCTTGAGCTCTTTGTATATATTGGATATTAGTCCTCTATCAGATTTAGGATTGGTAAAAATTCTTTCCCAATCTGTTGGTGGCTTT
>NC_034594.1:62391267-62403005 GCF_900095145.1 Mus pahari
GGGCCAAGAAGTGGGAGTGAGTAGGCAGGGTAGCAGGGTGGGGGGAGGGTATAGGGGTCATTTGGGATAGCATTTGAAATGTAAATGAAAAAAATCTAATAAAATAATTTTTAAAAAAAGAGATTTAAAAAACAATCACCTTAAATTCTGCAAAGATTAAGATGGCCCCCCAGGTACTCAGAGGGGTTTATCTACCATGGCTCCTCTCCCTCTGTCCTCTTCTCTTTCTTTCTTTGCTCTCTCCCTTTGAGTGTGTGCTTTCTCACATACAAAGGTGAATGGTAGGATCAGGTGGTGAATGAGAAAAAAGAGCACTCTTCATGTGGGCTTTGATATGGGGGGTGGGAAGACGGTTGGAGACAGCGTCTGGAGCCTAGGCTGGTCTGGAATTTACTATACAGTCTAGGCTGGCCTCAAACTCTTGGTAATTCTCCTGTTTCAGCCTCTCAGGTCCAGGGATTCCAGATGTGGGTTGCCACCATGCCTGAAATGATCTCTGATTTTTAAACTTTCATCACTTGCCTTCCAAATCACTTAAAATCTACTGTCTGAGGAGAGCACAAAGGCATGACCATGCCAGAGGGGCACCATGCAAAACACAGAGCCAGAGTCAAAGCATTCTGCCACCATCAACCCACAGTGACCACTGGGATATTAAAAAGACCCTAAGTGGAATCATTTATAAACTGCCAGGCCTTACTTCACACCCACAAACTCTGTTGGCACTGCCTGTTTGTCTGGACGAGGCCCATTCAATCCTAGGATAAGAAAAGTGCCCACACTATAAAACTTGTTGAAGTCTATACTTCTTCCTCACAAGTGAAAACATGAGAGGCTACTCTAAGGTAGAAAATGCTGACAAACTATTTCTCATAAAAGAGTTAGATCCATTTGTGATAACAGTAATGACCTGGAAGAAAAGCTAATAACAGCTTCTTCCATCCTAGCCTGGAGGTCCGGGATGCTTTCCTGTGGGAACTTTGATATGGGAATGAATTATATGCACCAGATGACTAAAGAAATCAACTGTTTATGCCCCCCCAAAAGGTAATATGAACAACTGAACAGGCTCAATACATCTTTATAAAGCCATATGTTATTATATGGTTTCTGTTTGAAAATGAATTTGCCTTCTTAAATATCTGGAAAATCAGCTGACTCTGTTTTCCACCATGCATTAAGTTCATGTCAGAAGACTATGAACTGAGCATCACCATTGAGCCCAAGATTCCTAAGGAAGGACAGCACAAGGCTAGGACCACTCGCTTGCACATATACAGAGAGATTGAGTGAATGGGGCACCTTGCCTTGTGTCCAGATTCAGGTGCTTGGCTGTGTGGCACAATACCAATGAAAGCATCTGCATGGGTAGAAAGTGTAATGTGGTTGAAGTGAGACTAACACACCTAAGACAAGAAGAGGGGACCAGCAGACTAGGAGCTGCTGTCCCTGTGTGTCAGTCCCCTAGTTAGTGTGAACTCTGTTTCACTGATTGAGCTACAAAGCAGTCAATCCAAAGTGCAGTAGCTAAAACAGTTTGTATGATACAGTCACTGAGGTTTTTAAGTACCTGTACGTTGACAAGGCTTTGACTCTCCTACACCTCTCAAGGTGGCAGATAAATGCTGTGAACAGCTATAGTGAAATGCTGACTGCCTTTCATATCTCCTTTGTTTCTCAAAACCAGGCCAGGTATTGTTCCCTAAACACTGGCCATTCCAGATGCACCCCAAGAGAGATACCCTACCTTTTTGCTTCTCTGTACTACATTGTCATCTACAAAGTTTACATTTTACAACCACACAATTTACCAAAATAAGTCAACAAAAAGGCATATATATATACTGTCTTAATTAAGTTTACAACTTTGCATTGGACTACATTTATAGCTATCCTGAGCCACATGTGGCCAATAAGCTATGGTTGGGCCACCCTAATTGGTCTCAGTAAAAAGAATATCAACATCACACCAGCATCTTAAACATCATACTTGGTAACAAGCCCTGTGCACCTAACTTGTTCTCTGAAGAAACAAAAGATGCTACAGCCAGTCATAAAGGCAAAAGAAGGAACACATTCATCCAACTCAAAGTCCCCTGAAAACTATACAAACAATATGCAAGGCCTGGATCCGAAGGTTTGAGTTACTTAAAGACAAGAGAATGTGTTTGTCTATTCTCCTTTTCCTGTCTTCTGTGGCGAAACACTTGTAGGTGGTAGGTAGAACTAGGCACCATGAGCCACTAAGACGACCTCACTGTCAGGAATGTGAAGAACCAAGGATCTGCTCCTGCTGATGATGACAATGAGTGACAATTCTACCTGAGTGTCAGCACAGCAGCTGGGAGGTAGGTGGCTCTTGGGACAAAGGGGAGGAGATGCTTCTCAACCTGGCTGATGGCTGACATCGGGGCACCAGATGTTTCCCAGGTCCCTCATGATTACCTAGGTGACCCAGTTGGAATGTATCCTGTGTGGCCACTTGGCTGTGGTCATTCCATCTCAGTATCATTTGCAGGCTAGCATCCAGGAAACAGACTGTGAAATGGGCATTTGCTACGGGCCATTTTAGGAAACTAGAGAGAAGGGAACATCAAAAGGACTAAGTTTTGCCAAGCTCTTCCTAGAGTTTCCAGGAATCAAGAGCAAAGAAGGCCAGCTTGCCAGAGGTCTGGCTGTGGCGTCTTCATAGCAAACTGCAGATCAGGTTGTAGCTGCAGAACCCTTTGGGCAAGAAGTTATCCTGAATTCCAGACTCTTGGGGATGAGCTGCTTTCCTGTGTGGAATGTTTCCTCTGTACTTCCTGAAGGACACTGGAATTACCTGGCTAGGACTGACTATCCACTGTGCATTTTGATAAAGATTGGCTAAAAATGAGAAGCATGTAAGACATCTTGCCAGAGGGCTTTGTAAGCATCCCTCTCAAATGATCTGGGCCTAAAATACCATATTCCTTTCCTTGGGAGAATCACAAAGGACACAGGTTCCTATGAGATAGTATCTTATTTCTGGGTCTTCCAAACATCTAAGTATAAAGCTATAGCTATCAGCTAAGCTTTACTTGGGAGCACAAGAGAGCAAGGAAACTCCAATACAAGGGAAACCTGTTAGTTCTCTACCCTTTTTGCAACCTCTGCCTCCAACCCTGGGATTTCATATGTTGGACTAGTCCTGTTGGCTGGGATCATGTACTGAGCTAATAGTACTCAGGGACTCAGACAAGACAAAACATCCTATACCAACACAAACTGAGATCACACATTCATGTCAGACCTTAGATTTTGTTGACATTTGCTATGTGGCAGGACTTGCTAGAGAGACAGACGTGCAAGGAGGAACTTTAATAAACACTCAGGGTGGGGTTTGTCATGGATTCGTCCTTGGCTTTCTAGAAGGTGGGTTACCCAAACTGATTCCCCCACCACCCACTGAGAGAAAGCATCCAGGTGAGTAACTATGTAGATGGGTCCTGAGTCCATTAGTTCCCCCACAGTGTAGCTCCTAGTGAGGCATTGAGTCAGATGCTCTAAGTCATCCAATCCAAATTCACATCTCAGGCTTCTCTCCCTAGACCCAGACTCTGTTCCTGTTTCTGCTGCAACAAAGTCACTGTAAGATGGGGACCTTGGATTGGGGAATTTCCTTTGGGGAAGGAAGACTCTGAACCTCTTCTGCTGCTACTCTACAGATTCGGGACCTGCTTTTATCTTTACTGATAGAGCATCCTAACAAAGATCACATTAGAACAGTTTCCATGGGCCCCACTCTCAATACAAACCTCAGGAAGCTCCATGGCTAAGAATCTTAGCTGCTCTTACACAGAACTGGAGTTTGGCTCCAGGAAGCTCAAAACTACCTATAACGCCAGCTTCTGGGAACACAACAGACTCTTCTAGACTCTGTTTGCATCTTCACCGAGGTACACACATACATGAATAAAGCCTAAAATGTTTATTTTCAAAAGCTAAACTCAGGACACTGACTTTCTGAATTGTATGTTTCAGATTAGTCTATCAATTCATAAAAGCTAACTTTTGCGACTAACTTTATGATAATATTCGTCACAAAAGTAGGTGGGCTGTTAGCTGACTTTCTCAACATGACAGAATGAGCTGGGGGAAGTAAATGGTAATTTAACAATTGCCATGTTCCTTAAGTAGGGGGTGTGGAGGGAGCTTTGTTTATAGAAAGCTGAGTGGTCCAAGTTGAATATCATCAGGGAATGTTGTAATGAGACATCCAATCACAGTGTGCTCTACCACACCAACTCCTGACTTTGCTCTAGGAGAGGACGATGTATTCTAAAACACAAACTCTAAACATCAGATAGCAGCTCTTCACCATGACTTGTAGGCCCTGAAATCCAAAAGACTACTTTACATTCATATTGACTGTTTTGAAAGCAAGAAGGAAAATGTCAGGCTGAAGAAGGGATGTCTCTGCTAGTAAACCAGTTGCCTTGCCAACACAGGACTTAAGTTCAATCTCAGAACCCACCTAAAAACGTTATGCATGGAGGCACAGGCCTGTAGTCCCAGTACTGAAGACGCAGAGGCAGGAAAATGCCTAGAGCATGCTAGCTAGCCAATCTAGCCTAATTGTTGAGTTTCAGGTCTTTCATGTGAGAGACCCTGTCTGTCTCAAAGGAAGTAAACAGGATGACACTTGAAGATGACACAGGTTGTTGTCTGACCTTCACACACACACACACAAACACACACACACACACATCCATACATACACATGCAGATATACACACATTTAAAAAATGTTCAGTACACTGCGATGAAGAATCATATGTACAAAGTTGCAGATCAACACAAATTAAATAAATGAATATATTCAATGTAAACAAAACTAGCCATGGGTTTGAAGGGCTGCTCCTGAAGTGGGCTAGCACTCTTCTGTGCCTTGTTCAGCAGGTGGTTTATTTGTTTAAGACCCGCCCCCTTGTGGCTGTGAAGTCCTCCTGACAGCATCACCCTGGAGCCCAGGTGTGATGTCTCCCTCACCACAGACCTCAGAGCTTACCTGGCATGCCGGATGGATGCAATGGCGTTGCTGAACTCACTGTCAATGCTGCGGCAGTTGTAGAACTCCTCGTAGGCTGGCCGGGAGGAGCCCTGGTACTCGATGCGGCTGATGCGGCAGATGCCCACGATGAGAATGATGAGCATGAGGATGAAGGCGACGCAGAGGGCTCCAATGATGATGTAGAGGGAGTGCCGTGGCATGTTGGTGAGGCTCTCAGCCATGTGCCCAGACTTCCACTGCAGGTCTGAAGGCAGAGAAGGAATTGTAGCGGTTAGCATGCTGTGTCGCTAATTTCACCCAAGAGTCATTTAAACTGGGAAGGATTATTTTCTGTGACTAATCCAAGCCAAGGTTTAATATCTTTAACATTAAGGGTCACTGACAAATACCAAAGAAAACATAAAATTGCCTCTGTTTTGGTTTGGATGTGAAATGTCACCAAAGGACCATGAGTTTTGTTCCCAGTTGATGGTGATGTTTGTGAAGGATGTCAGATCTTTAAGAGGTGGAGCCTTGCTAGAAAAATCTAGAACCACTGGGGGACTGGGATGGGCTTGGGGTGTTATTCCCCAGTCACACTTAATGTTCACACCCTGCTTCCTGACTGAAGGTGCTTTCCCTACCATAATAGATGGTCTTCCCTCAAACAGAGTACTGTGGGAAGCAGGTGTGGCCACTGCCAAGCCCCGTGATTCCCTGCTTGTTTACCAAAAACCTGATTATGTGCACCTGAGTGAATACACGCTGCCTGCCTGACCTATAGCGTCATACAGCATGATATTGAGTCACTGGCCTATCAACACCCACCCTGTCTGCGTGCATGGCTCACGTATAGAATGTGCTGAATGCTGATTGGATGATGAGAGACGAGTGCAGAGGGGTGGAAGGGGATAAATTGGGCCATCCCAGAATTGAGAAGAGAAGCTGAGGTGAAGCTGAGAAGCAGGAGAGAGAAGCTGAGAAACTGAGGAGAAGCTGGAGAGAGAAGCTGAGAAGCAGAGAGGAGAGAAGCTAAACTGCTGTAGAGAGCTGGGGTGAGCTGTGCTGCAGCAGGAAGCTGTGGAAGCTGCTCAAACCCTGCCTTGGCGTTAGTGTCCTCTTTGCCCCACCTCTGCAGGACGGAGGTCGGGGGCGCGTGGCAGAGAACCAAATGAATCCCCTCCTTCCCAAAGTGGCTTCCCTCCAGGCACTGTGTCACACCAAGAAAAAAGTAACTCCACAGTCATTCTCAAAATACAGTTCTTCTACGTGTTGCAAATATTACTGTAAATCAAAGAAATAGAGGCTGAAAAAAGGTACTTGACCCTTCTTGTGGATTTATTGGTAGACAATCACCCCAGATATGGCGACTTTAGACTCCCTGCTGAGAATCCAGCTCTGTGTTCACGATGCTAGTATCACACACTTACAAACAGTTCAGAAAATGAGCTCCGGTCTCGTGCACCTACCTCTCAGAGCTAGTAATTACTAATGGCTTAGCACACTGCTTCAGATTTCTTTTTAAAAAAGAAATGACATGTTGAAGATAAAGATAAAGTTCCCCCATTCTCATGTCCTCTCCTCGGCCCACCAACACCAAAATAATTTACAGGCGTCAAAAGGAGGAAGACAAGCCAAACATCCAACTCTAGCAAGACAGAAAGACAGATATTCATTAAATAGTATAAACAAATAAAAGAATGCAGCCAAAAGGGACCTACTCGTGTGGTATGATATTCCAGCAATCAATCACTGTGAGTTTAAAATAGTTACTTGGACATAAAAAAAAAAAAACAAAAAAACAACAACAAAAAAAAACACCTCAGAGTAGGAGCGTAAAACTAGCCAGCTTACACTGCTTCCCTAGATGGGCTAAAATCTTTAGGAACAACCCATTTAGCCATTACTACCAGAACATGTATAATCCCACACCCTTACCCCCTCAAGAGAGGCATCCTAGGCAACTGATATCCCTTTAGTGGAGGCAAAACAGGAGCTGAGGTCTGTCCACAGCATGTCCTATAATGGTAGCCTCTAGAAGGCAGGGTTATAAGTGATTCCAGGGTCTTCTATACACTTTTCAACCATTTTAATAATAATGACCTATTCTTTCTGCCTTCTGCCTTCAAGAAATGAATAATACATTATTGGTATAAACGCCCAGATGAGAACCTCCACACAGCGGACAAAAGAGCCGGTACCATCGGATCACACCAGTTCACTTTAACCCCAACTCCATCCCCTGAGCCTCTGTTTCCCATTGCTGCAGCAAAGCACCAATGTGTACCCCACTTGTCTGCTGTGAGCATAAGCTGGAAAACTGAAAAGGTAAAATGAGAAAAGGCACTTGCTGGGTGGCCCTTCAGGAAGAACAGCTGAGATGCTCGGAGAAGGAAGGGGTCGGGGTGAGGGGGAAGTGCACTGCCCTGTGAGGCAGATGCTCTGGGCAGAGATGATAGAGCATCGGCTGCCCCGACCTTCCACCAGCCTCTGTTAACAGGGATGAAAATGGAAAGACTAGATGTCACTCTGGGGTTGACATTGGCTGGTAATGTCAGACGGTGGTCTGTCAGTGGACCTGCATACAAATGGAAATGTCCAGCTATCACAAACAGGAGGCAGAAGGAAACTGCACATCAAAAGGGGCTAGACTTTCTCTATTGCACTCATACCACATGGCCACCACCATTGCCCTACGGGGTCATCACTTTCCTGGTGTCTAGATCTAGGAATCAGAGAACAGTGGGAAGAAAAAACACGCCTCCAGACACCTTTCAGCATCCTGGTTATGTGAAAGCACCATCACACACTCAGCTACACCCTCGCTGATCATGGACTCAGAATTGACTATTCTTGACCCTGAGAAGGATAGCCTGGGGGAGAGGGCAAGTGGTGAGGCAGACAAGGGGCCAGCCTGCAGAAACATGCCCTAGCATCCTAACATAGAAAGTAAGCCCTGCTTCTGGTCTGCACATTTCTAGAAAGCCTGAATGCAGCCAGATCACCCGATCCCTAAATATCTCATAGAGACCTGTGACAGCTGGTTTGACATTCTCATCTGAGACTGCCTGC
The DNA here is from genome assembly GCF_900095145.1 of Mus pahari. Taxonomy (NCBI): domain Eukaryota; kingdom Metazoa; phylum Chordata; class Mammalia; order Rodentia; family Muridae; genus Mus; species Mus pahari. Next base: position 62,399,354 of record NC_034594.1, read on the forward strand.
CTAGCTACTGAGGTGGCAGAGGAGCTCAGGAAGCTACCTGATCCCTAATATGCTCATGCCTCAGCCAGGCTGACCCAGAGACAAGGGGAGCCACACAACACGCTGCAAAGCAATCGTCTCTGCAGATGGGAGAAGGCGTTTTGTGAAATCAGAACTGAGGCGTGGTCCCCAAGTCAGGAGCCCCCCCCCTTTTTTTTTTTGGCAGGAACTACTGCTTCCTTGGAGAGACTATTCTGTTTTCTAGCAGAAAAAGTAAGTGTGGTTCACTTGGTTTCCAAGGATTATAGCATTCATTCGCTTCAAACTTCAGCACCAGGCTGGAGTCCAAGGCTCAACAGAACGTGTTTTATCATCCATTTAGCATCAACACGAGGGTGGCCAATGTGGTTTTCACTCCAACTCATCACAGAATGCTCAGACCTGATGGACAGAGACGTGTGTGTGTGTGTGTGTGTGTGTGTGTGTGTGTGTGTGTGTGTGTGTGTGTGTGTCCATAAGTGCATACACACATGTCACAGCACATGTATAGAGGTCAAAGGACAATTTTCAGCATGGTGCCAGTTCTCTCCTTCGACCATGCGTATCCTGGAGATGACACTCAGCCTCAGTAGCAGGTAGCTTTATCCACAGAGCCATCTCTATAACCCTCACAGGAATTCTTGATGGGCTTCTGAGTTTTACGCGTGCTCTGTATATTAAAAACATATACATCATCATGACTGTGTATACACACATGAGAACTACTGTGAGAAGAGCACTGTACCTCAATATATGGTCACACGGTACAGTCCCATGTAGGATGAATGAATTGCCCACAGTTTGCACGTCCCTCCATTTGCACCAGTACTTACATTCCAAGGTATTTAGACATTTAAGGAGAAATCTATCACAATTTCTTACCAAACAACAAACAAACAAACAAACAAACAAAAAACCTGTTTTGTTTCATCCCGTGCCCTCATGAAGCTAAATTCACCTTTCCTGTCTTCTGAAAAGTTCCTGACAGAAGTGAAGGTGGCTGCTTTGCAAGCTAATGGCTTTAGTCATCAGCCTGGCTCTCTGTAATCGAACACTCTTAACACTCTCTGAAAGGCAGGAGTGTACCCTCTCTTGCCAGGTGGCTGCAAATGCCATCTTCCATCCAGGCTCAGTCAGTGTAAGACAACGGTTTTCACATCCCCAGAGTCCCGTTGCATGAATCATTTACTGGGTTGGCTACAGCCCAGCTTGGAGAAGAAATCTTAAACCTGAGCACACTGAATGGGATTATCTCATGGGCCCCAGCAGGTGTGTGAACAGGAACGCCAGCTCAAGGGCTGTTTGGGGAAAAATTTCATAAATGTCCCACTTGTAAGTCTCAAGGATCATTTGCATTTCTGTTTAAATTTTTCTGAAGTTCTGTGCTTTCTGAAGGGCTTTTACACTGAACATGTTGGGTCTGCTGGGAGCGAGGTAGAGAAGCTGTTCACGGTGAAAGAGACAAGCTGGTGACAAAACCAAATCTATCCAAATTAGACTTCAACTGATTTGCATAATTTATTCTAAAGTAAGTTGTCCATCTCTATTTCATCATTTATCTTGGTGAACACAGCAAGACTGGCTAATTTACTCATCTAAAAGGAGCATGTTTGTGATGATGTCATTTAATGAGTAAACAATTCTTAAGGCTATGGGCTGCCTACAACCACAAAGTAAAATATAAAATTGTGTCGTGTTTTCCATAGCTGAAGGTGAGCTGTCCAATAAAAGCATCAATTAGCCTGAGAAAATATTGGCAGCTATTGTTGATTTTCACACAATTAACGGATCTGATTTGAATGAAGATGGCTCATAGGGACTGGCACTACTTGAAAGGATTAGGGGGTGTCGCCCTGTTGAAGGAAGAGTGTCACTGAGGGCTGGGCTTGAAGGTTTCAGATGCTCAAACCAGACCCAGAGTTGCTCTCTTCCTGCTGCTTGCAGATCTGGAGACAGAACTCTCTGTTGTTTCCCCAGCATCATGTCTGTCTGCATGCCGCCACACTCCCCTTCGTGATGATAACGGACTGAGCCTCTGAAATTGTAAGCCAACCCCAGTTAAATGATTTGCTATGGTCATGGTGTCTTGCCACAGCAATGGAACACTAAGACAAAAAGGGGACATACTACTTCATAAAGAACAATTTGCAGTACAGCTATAATTTGAGTGCCTACTGTTTGCTGCGATAAAGCATGAAGGAGAAAGTTGGGGGAGAAGTGAGCTCTTAGAAGCTTGGGTCTTTAGACAGATACTAGCATCAGCAGAATGCCACTGAATCGTGAAAGTACAGGTGTGCCAAGATAGCACAGCTGAACTGAAACAGGGGAGGGGACAGGGTGATCATTTAACTGAGTCAAGAGAGCTTGCACAGTGATGGTCACTCAACATAAAGCAGAGGTGAGGGAGAGCAGAGGGAAGACTACCCTAGGCAAAATAGCAGCATGAGCTCAGGCCTGTAGCAGAAGAATAGGACATAAGACCAACAGAAGTCAGTGTGAGGAGATTGAGGCAGACAAGTCCAGTGAAGGGAGAGGCACCTCCCTGGGGCGGGTCACTGAGGCTCTTGAAGCAACTAGCAGAGCCTTGGGTCTTGATGGATTTCTTATTTCAATAGTACTGGGCATGCCTGGGCTCAAGGGCTTGAATGTATACATATACACTGAGAAGGTGTGCCTGGCTCTAAGGCAGTACTTCTCAACCTGTGGGTCTCAACACCATGGGGGAGGGGACCCTCTTTCACAGGGTCGCGTATCAGATATTCTGTATATCAAATATTTACATTATGATTCATAACATTAGCAAAATTACAATTATCAAGTAGCAATGAAACTAATTTTATGATTGGGAGATCACTACAACATGAGGAACTGTATTAAATGACTGAAGCACTAGGAAGGTTGAGAAACACTGCTATAGGGCTGAGTATAGAAGCCATTTCAGGGACTACTCTAGTATGGGGCAGAGCAGGTAGTGGCTTGGCCTGGGGTAGTGGGGACAGTGTGAATCACTGAGCAGTGAGTATGACATCAGGGATGGAATTAGATGGGGTGGGGGAGGGAACTTGACAGGGAGAGAATGAAATCTCTCTTTTTTGTGGCTTGTGTGACTGGATGCATGACGTACTGCAGCTAAGTAGGGGTGACCTTAGAGTGACCAAAAAAAGCAAGCAGGAGACCCAGAGCTCCGCTTTATAAGGAGTAAATTGGAGATGTCATGAAAGCACCCCAGTGATTGGGGTTGGCAGAAAACTGTACTTGCTGTGAAAGTCACTATTTTGGTCGTTAATTTTAGGCTGGCGTTTATTGAGAGTTCCACCTATGTTGGGTACATGCAGACAGCACATGCATACACATACAATAATAATTGAGAAAAACAAACTGAGCTACAGTGGGGTGCTGAGATCAGAGAACACCCACAGATCAGGGAGCCTTGCTCTGGCCTGCCATTGCCCCTGGTTGAGGCAGACCTGAAGATGCAGTTCTGGGGGAACGGAAGAGAAGATTATGACAACTAAAGAAGGGGGGTGCCAGGCGTGGTGGCTCATGCCTTTAATCCCAGCACTCGGGAGGCAGAGGCAGGTGGATTTCTGAGTTCGAGGCCAGCCTGGTCTACAAAGTGAGTTCCAGGACAGCC